>NC_038256.2:28067746-28068672 GCF_000004515.6 Glycine max | reverse complement strand
ATTTTGATTGTTTTGGCTTATATTTGATATAATTACTTTATTTGCATTTAAAGTAATAAAATTATACATAATTATTTAAAAAATTTGATTCATTTTTTCTTCTGAAAATATATTTTTGAAATTTTAACAAGTTTAATTTAACTATTCATTAATATATTATTATTTAAAAATTAAATAAGCATTGATTTTAATCAATTTACAAATTATTAGTTATATTATTAATACTCAAATAAAATAAAAAAAAATAAATTAAATAACATCATCACTATTTCTAATAAATTAATCTTCCTGTTAATATGATAATTTTAACATATTTAATTAATTAATTAATTTTAAAAATATATTATAGAACAATGTTTTGACACATAGACACATACTACATTGGACGAAGGCTAGTCATTAACAAAATCACTATATACTTTACACCAGTAGCATGGTTACAAAACAAGTAGCATGGTTACAAAACAAGGATTAATGAACTAAATCAATATTAAAAAAAAGTCATAAGGACCTAAGATATCACTAAAATGAAGAGAATTCTAACTAGAAAAACACCTCCAATAACAACAATATTTTGGAGCATGTATACATATAAAAATATATTTAATTATTTATTGACATATATACTAACAAATGTATTAAAATTTAAATTAAGTAATTAAAAAATATTAAAAATTCAAAATAATATAAAAAAATATTCCTATAAATTTTAAAAGGCCAAATTAATACCCCTGCAAGACATATGACACTAAGCTAGTTACATTTTAAATATGTGTGTGCATGTGTTGTCATAGTTTTATAAAACATATATTACATTTTTTAAATATAATAAATATTATATTTAGTAAACATCATAATTTAAATTAACAACCAATAACATTAAATAATATATTTATTTAATATGATATGTAGTCAAATTATTTTGG
>NC_038256.2:28013624-28067398 GCF_000004515.6 Glycine max | reverse complement strand
ATTTTGGAAAAAAAATTCTTTAAATAAATTTTAGTATTTCGAAATATTAGTTCTTAACTTTCCATGGACGGATACTCTTGTTTAAAAAAATATATTATATGTAATTAATTTTTATTAATAGAAAAGTAATGTAACGTAAACAACAAAAACTAAACAATATATATATTAATAAGTTACTTCCCATACTTGTCTTTTATTGTTTATAATCTAACAATTAAAGGTAAGTTACTCTTGGAGTGTATTAGATTAATTTTTTAAAATATTTTTTTATTTAATCTAAATTTTTAAATAATATAAATAAGTCTTGTAATATTTAATTAATATTTGTAAAGGAAGAAAACAAAATTCAATGATATTTAATTAAGATTTTTTATAACTTATAAAAAAGTCTTTTGATATAAAAAATATACAAATTTCAAGTGATTATTTTTTAAGAAGGATTTCAATGAATTTCATCATACTTTTTATCATAAAACATCTATCAAACAATCTCATACAAACTCTTTTGTTAGACTTTTTTCTTTCATTTTTATTGGTTATAAAACTTTCTTTTCTCTCATCACACATATTCTCTATTCTCTTTAGTATTGTTCAATATGCATGTGTCATATATATATATATATATATATATATATATATATATATATATATATATATATATATATATATATATATTTCTCCTACTCTTTTGGAATAAAAAATATCAAATATACTCCTTCCATATGCATTTTTCCTTTTATTTTTTAAATTAAATTTATGTTTATTTTTTGTGCTAAGACTAATCATCATTTCTTTATACTGATTATGTCCATAACTTGTTCGACACAATGTATTTGTGATTGTTACCCTTAATTTCGTCATCGACATATCTCACTAATCCTCCTATGTATCAATTTTTCACCCTCACTATTCTCTTATGGTATATGTGTATTATTACATTTCATTTAGCACATGTCATTAGATTTATTCAAATAATTGTGGTAATTAAAAAAATGAAAACCAACATATAATTTTAAATTCATTGTTCAAATCCAAAACTAAAAATGAGAAGATGCTACTGGAAGAAAGGTTAGTATAGAAAGACATAAATCTATAAATAATTCTTTCAAATCTTATAAATATATAAAGTCCTTTCAAATCCTTTAAATTATTATGATATTAATTCATTAAAATATAAACTATCATAAAAGTCTTATAAAAAAATTTGATAAACCATAATATTCCTACATACTCTTTAAAATTCATAAGATTTTTAATACTAAAATAATATTTTTAAATCATAATCCAATACACCCACTTAATTACTTATTAAAATATGTTTTTATAAATAAATATTTTAACTCACACAATAAAAAAATAATTAATTGTAAGGTATTAAGACATATGTTATATTTGTTAAATTTAATAAATTTATATAAAGAAAATGTTACTCCTCATACTTAATTCAATACACCTCCTTAATCGTCCTTTCATATATATATATTTTTTAATTTAACGGTTAAAGGTAAGGTAAGTTACTCTTAGTTACTTATTAAAATATATTTTATAAATCAATTATTTTAATTCAAACAATAATAAACAAAACTTAATTTGCAACGTATTAAAACATATGTTATATTTCTATAAATAAAATTATATTTGTTAAATTTAATAAACGTATATGATAAAAAGTATTATATTTAATAAATATCATAATTAATAAACTATAATTAGAGTTCACTGTCCAATAATATTAAATATTATATTTTTTCAATATTATACGCAGTCATATTAGTCAATGGAATTAATTAAAAGATAAATTATGCGTTTATATATTTATTAATTGATTAATATTACTTATATATAGATTGTCATATACGAAGTATACTATGTGGTCAAAGTACTCAATCGTACTTATATATAAAGAGATAGATTGTACAAGCATAAACCAGGCACCACATACGAAAGAATGACTCGTTCACTTGTCTCAATGTTATTGCTGAAAGTTATCTTTGCAGCCATGCTTTTTGTTCTATTTTCACTTGGTATGTACAAAAATAAATTTTTAAACAGATCGAGATTTATTTATGCAATGTTTTTTAATATGTACTTTATTACATATTGTTCATAATCTCTACTCATAAAATGCAGGTGTTGGCAACAGATTGCCTTTTCCCAACTGTCATGGAACATGCCTTGAATTTCCTGACTGTGCTGTCCACTGCAAGACCATAGGCTATGAGATAGATGGGAAATGCCTCCCATCTTCAAAAGGCTGGTGTTGTTGCTACTAAGTTGGGGAAAAAATTTGAAACTAAGAGTTTTCTTCCTATGGTTGCAAGCAAGCAATGTAGTTTTTGAATGATTATTAGCTCCCTTGCTGGAAATAATAATTATTATGAGAAGTTGTGTTTCATCCATTTTATTATCCCATTTCTGGCAATATATAAAATTAGTTTCTAAAATTATAAGTATATTTTTTAAATTCCTAAATTCATTTTATTTAACCATATTTTAGTTCAAAGTATCTGCATTCAAGATTCAAGTCCAATTCTACTTAGAACAACCACTTATTGATAAACCTGAATTATTTTAGTTATTATTTGTATAATTTCAAAATTTAAAATAATATTGTGATAAGAAAAATCAGTGTAATGAGATGTTAGATTGGTTAATGATTTAAAGTGATGGTTTGAAAATGGATCAAGGCAAGGAGGAAAGGATTTTGTTATTCATTGTCAGCTTAATTGGATGAGTGTGCATTGGTTGTTGATATGCAACAGATGGCGTCAGAAGTTTCATAAAATCAAAATTTCTAGCATTGGTGTGTGTCTGAGGTGTGGTATTGCAGATATGCAGTTGAGGTTAGAGAAGAAATTACTATTCAAGAAATAAAAAATAATGAGTCCAACACTTTTATATCATATTACTTTAATTTAAATATTTTTTTTAATCTGTTTTTCATACTATCCAACTAAACCACCCCATAAGATATAACGGGGTTTCTATTTGATGCGCTGGGTTCTTACATAAGCTTTTCCTTTGTTGGGTACGAGATTTGTAATGGTCAGTACCATGTGAGCTATATATGGTACTTTTCTTTGTATTCGATCGGTTTGTCCTTGCTCTCAAGCACATGTTGTGCATATTTTGGACTTTTTAAATAAAATGTTAGATTGACATTTTAAAAAATAGAATAATAATTTTATAATTTCAGAGATTAAATTAAACTTATTAATATTTACTGTTTTAAGAATTTAGTGTATTATTACTTTTTATTTCATGCTGATATGGTGGTAGGTATACAATTTTCAATGAGAAATAAGAATTAGAAAAAAAATAGTGATTCTTAGTACGTATCACACACACACTATATATATATATATATATATATATATATATATATATATATATATATATATATATATATATATATATAAAATTGTGAAATCAGAAATAATTTCATTTTTAATCATATTGTTGGTGTGAAATATTTAATAAAACTTTATCTTTATTGATATTTCTTTCTCTAATTATATTTTCATTCATAAAAGTTGAATTTAACACCTTGTATGAAAAGGTGAAATATAATTTTCTGTTGATAAATAGACATTTGATCATAACACAATTTTACATCATGAAAAATTATTTCAACCTCAAGTTTTTCTCAACTTGTAAAAGTGCAGTTGAGTTGGATTTGAGAATATATAAATTATTTTCATACGTTACTTTTATAATTATTAAAATATAAATTATGTATTAAATTATTAAGTAATTTGAATTATGATAATAATTAAATAACAATGTAAAAAATTATATGTTCAAGTAAGAGAATAATTTAATTCTTAAATTTCTCTTTCTAATATTTTTTTTATTTATTAACTTTTATATTTTGTTTGAATTAAAATGTAATAATTTAGTATATAATCTATCTAAAAATATATAAGTAATTTAGAATTAGAGAAAAATTTGAGGCTGATTCCATATGAGTTTTTACCCGTTAAAATCTGAGAAAAATTTTAGATTTAATTTTTTTTCTTTTTCTATTTTTAATCCAACCCTAAATCTGTCTCACCGTTAATTTTATGAAAACGGGAAAAGAGATAGTCTAACTCACCCTAAATCGACTGGCCCCCAAATAAAATTCCTTCAGTCATGTATTTTGATGTACCTCGCTGGCAAACTTCACAAATCCAAACATTCCATTATTATGTGCAGGAGTATCATGATCATTAATAATGGTTATGGAAACAAAAGGCAAAGGGTTGAAATTAATATATATATATGTATGTATTTATAAAAGTGAACAAGTATTATATAAACAAAGTAAAACAAAAATATTACCCCCCCCGCATACATACAATTAGTGATGCATATAATGGTCAAATGCAACTATAAATCATATAATTTCAAAATTAATATAGTCAAAATGCATGGGACTTAAGTATTAGTCTAGATGTCAATACTGCTTTTGAGGATAAATCAGAAAAGTGGGCCAAGACAAAGAAGAAATGGCTTTTGTTTAAGATTAATTAGAAGGAACCTGAGTTGATTATACTGAGACCTAAGCTTCTAAAATCAACATATGTACCAAACTCACCCTATTAAAAATGGTAGAGGGAAATGAAGAAAGAATTAAAACAAGTACTCCAATTAAGTAATAGGACCGCATATATTGTATAACATCTAATAGTTAACAGCTGAAAAACATAATGATTTCTTAGTAGTAAATATACCATGCTCCATTCATTTTTAACATTCCTTTGATTATGTTTCACATCCAACGCATGACATAATAACCACACTCATAATTTCTGCTTTGAACATAACTCTAAATTTAATATATAAAATACTTAAATTATATAATTACAAAATATCACCAGCCCAAAAGAAACATTGATTAAATGACTAACCTTTACTTCAATCCCCTGAGACGTAGGTTGATCAATTTTACCATCCAAAGTAGTCTTTAATGTCTTCATTGCATTGGTTACAAAAGAAACCTCAATGTATAGGATAAAACTATTTATGTATCCAAGTTTAGAATAGAGTAAATGTAACACCCCATTTTTCATAAAATAAATTAAAAAGGATTTTATTTAAAAATAAATAGAATTTTAGGAAAATAATGAAATTTTTGTAATTAAATAAATAAGAAGAAATAATTTTATTAACTAAAATAATGGTTTTAAGGTAAATAAAATAAGTATATGGTCTTAGAAAATAAATAAAAAAAGATGTTTTACTTATTCATTTGATAAGAAGTAAAATAAAGTTCATTTCTATAAAATAATAAATAAAATAAAAAAGAGTAAATAATAGACTGAGAGTACCCTAGTTATAAATAGAGATATATTATGTCAGTTTTTACATTTACAATACATCTCTACACTCTCTTTCTCTCAAATTTGTTTCCCTTCTTCTTCTCCCAAAATCTTATCTTTTTCTCGCATAGACCCAAACCTTTTTCACTAAAATTCTGATCCTAGACTCGTTAACTGTTGGATCATTGGGAAATTGGAACACTAGGTTTCGAACTCATTCTCACACATCCTCACCATTGGGATTTATGAAATAATTTTTGTGGATGGAAAAATGCCCCTCACACAAAGATAGTGAAATTGAGGCTCCAATCCCTTCTCTTTTTCTCTAACGCTTGGAAACCCTGGCAGGGCAACTAGAGGAAAAACTTGAGGAATCTTAGGGAACTGCTAGAGACGCCTCTATTGCTCTCGGACTATACATGTGAACGTGCTTAGAGGTAAGGGATGAGTTTATCGCAATTGGGGTTAGAAAGAACATGTGTAGAGATCCTTGAAGGATCAAATTTGAGTTTATTTTGGGATGTTTACTGTATTGTAATTCTTCCTTTACGATTATAATTATGAGATTGTTATCGCCAAGTCCTTTCAAAGCACTATTGAATACAAGGAACATTAAAATATTGATGTTGCTGAGTAATGCTAATGCAAATGTATTGAAAAACAACACTGACTTGTTAATTATTCCTTTAAGGTAGTTGTCTGGCCTATTATGCAAGGAACAAAACCGGACAACAAGATTTTCCTTAGGCAAAATGATGACCATTTGCCAGTGTGCACTGTAGTGGAGACCAATATAGGTTATTGTAGTATTATACATTATTTGAATTCATTTGTTCAGTTTTACTTACCCATTCAGGTAGGTGTTAGTCGGTGAATACAACTAACTTTTGTGTATAAAACTTGTGTAAATTGTATCAAACTCCTCCAATTTATGGTTATTTTGTAGTGTTATAAGTTCTTTTAGTTAAAGATAGGTAATAAATACTTAGTAATTCTATTTTGTGTATTTAATAATCATTTTCTCTCAATTTCAGGTTAATTAGGCAAGTTTGTGAAGTGCTAATTTTCACACGCTCGCTAAGCCAATCTACTGGCTTAGCGAGCCATCCGCTGAGCACAGCATTCCTCGGCTAAGCGCGAGGAAGAATCTGGAAGAAGGATGAGCTATGCATGTTCGCTGAGCGAAGGGTCATCCCGCTAAGCGCACCGCTTCAGTCCATCCGCTGAGCGAGAAAAGCACGCGCTAAGCCGATATTCACTAATGTGCGCTGAGCAGATCAGAGTTGCGCTAAGCGCACGAGAACAAACAAAGCCACCTATTTAAGCCTGAAATCAGATTTAGAGAGGGAGTTTGGCCATTTTCTCAAGGAGCTTCTGCATGTGAGAGATTCTAGAGAGAGAAAGGTCAAAGTTCTAGAGAGTTTGAGAGATTTTGTTGTGTGAAGATCTACAGAGACCAGAGCTTGAAGAGGAAGCCGTCCTGAGAGCTTGAGATGAGTTTGTGAGTGATTGTGAGGTCCTAGAGGTGGAGCAGACATCCCCACTACTTGTATTTCTGCAATCTTTCATCTTTCTCTTCTCTTCGTTGTAAAGGAAGCTTCCCAGTTATGGAAAGCTAAATCCTCTGTTGGATCTTCCTTGTTGGTATTTGATGTAAATATCTTTTTATCTATTTAATGATGTTTTGTATGTTCACTATGCTATTAGAACTTCATTCTACCATGTTTTTGCCTTAATCACGTAGATGCATGTGTTTTTAGGATCATTCAACAGTGGAAACTGGTTTGATTCTTAGAACTTGATAGGACAGGGCTAGTTTGTCGTATTTTCACGAGGAATTGGAGTACGGTAACCTAGTTGTTGTATGTTTGTCTTAATGTGGTCCTGACCGAGTTTAGTTCAACAAGAGGAATCTGCGGAGGATGCTTGATCAGGATTAGGGTAGACTATCATGAGGAATCGGGGTTTAGCATTTCAGGAGACACCATAGAACACATGAGCATTGTTAAGTAGAGAATATCCTTCTAGCATCAGAAACCTATTAGGAAGACCAACATGTTGTCTACTTGTTTTGACGCATCATTTCTCACGTGATTTTTCCCTTTTTAATAGTTAGTTTGCACATCTGTTCATATAAATACGTCTCTTTTCTTACTAGACACCTATTCACTGAAAAGCTTTACCAGGTAACATAAGTTCTTCAAGAGTTCGATACTCGGTTCTTATCGTTTTATACTACTTGCGTGATCCGGTGCACTTGCCGGAAGCGGAACAAGTTTTTGGCACTGTTGTCGGTGTAGAAGCAAACTTCATTGATTCATGATGATGAATCAAGATTGATTCAAGGTGTTTTGATGATAACAAAGATGATGACAAAAATCCCAAGAGAATGATTTCAAGATTGAGTCAAGAACAATTCAAGAATCAAGAGAAATATTCAAGAGAAAGTTTCATCAAGAAGATTCAAGATTCAAGAATAATCAAGATCAAGATTCAAGACTCAAAGATTAAAGAATCAAGAGAAGACTTAATCAAGATAAGTATTAAAAAGTTTTTCAAAACATTGAGTAGCACAAGAAGTTTTCACAAAATCATTACCAAAGAGTTTTACTCTCTGGTAATCGATTACTTGATTGTAGAAATCGATTACCAGTGCTTTAAAACGTTAAGATTTTCAAAATTCAAAATGAAGAGTCACATCTGTTGATGTGTAATCGATTACACCTTTATGGTAATTGATTACCAGTGACTATTTTCGAAAAATTCATTTCCAAAAGTCACATTTCTTCAAGTGACTTGTTTCTGATGATTCTTTCAAAAGTCATAACTTTTTAAGTAATGAGTTTTAAAGGAATTGCCAAGAGTTACAAGTTTTGACTTGAGTCATCAAGAAACTATAAATATGTGGCCTTGGCATGAAACATTTTAATAATATCAATCATCTCTTTCAATCATTCTATCTTTCAATCTATCTTTCAACATCTTCTTTCATATCTTTCAGAACTTTCTAGTTTCATCTTCTCTTCATCTTTCTAAAATATTTTGTTCAAAACTTTCTCCTCCAAGAAAAGTTCTTTGTTCAAAAACTTGTGCTATTCATCTTTTTCATTCTCTTCTCCCTTTGCCAAAAAGAATTCGCCAAGGACTAACCGCCTGAATTCTTTTTGTGTCTCTCTTCTCCCTTTTCCAAAAGAATGAAGGACTAACTGCTTGAATTCTTTTGTGTCTCCCTTCTCCCTTGTCAAAGAATTCAAAACGACACAGTTTGAGAATTCTTTTGATTCTTCCCTTTCCCATAAACAAAAGATTTCAAAGGACTAACCGCCTGAGAATTTTGTCTTAACACATTGGAGGGTACATCCTTTGTGGTACAAGTAGAGGATACATCTACTTGGGTTGTTGTGACTGAGAACAAGAGAGGGTACATCTCTTGTGGATCAGTTCTAGTGGAGGGTACATCCACTAGGTTGTTCAAAGATAACAAGGGAGGGTACATCCCTTGTGGATCTTTGCTTGTAAAAGGATTTTTACAAGGTTGAAAAGAAATCTCAAGGGCCGCAGGTCGCTTGGGGACTGGATGTAGGCACGGGTTGTTGCCGAACCAGTATAAAACTCTTGTGTGTTTGTCTTCTTCTTCCTTACTCTTTTAATTTCCGCTGTGCACTTTAATTATTGCTTTTACTTTTGGTAATATTAAGAAGGATAGATTTTTAATTAGTAAAGGTTCATTAATAATTAATTCAACCCCCCCTTCTTAATTATTCCGAGGCCACTTGATCCAACAAGTGGTATCAGAGCAGGCATCTTGTAGAAAGTTTAACCACTTCAAGATTCATGGCTTATTTAAATTCTTTGTTTTTCAAAAGTATTTTCAGGAACAGGTCAAATTTGAAATCATTTCAAGATCATGATGAAGACCAAGTCAATTTGTGTCTCAAGACAAAATCTCATGAAGAAAACAAAGAAGAATCTGTAAGGAAGAAGTGGTATATTGATAGTGGATGTTCCAAGCATATGACGGGAGATGTATCCAAGTTTACAATCATTTCTCCCAAGAAAAGTGGACACGTTACATATGACGACAATAACAAAGGCAAAATTATTGGAGTCGGTAAAATAGGTACGAGTTCCTCTAATCCCATTGAAAATGTGTTACTTGTAGAAGGTTTAAAACATAGTTTATTGAGTGTTTGTCTATTGTGTGATAAAGGATATAAAGTATCTTTTGATTCTAAAAAATGTGTTATCAAACATGAGCATGACAAATATATTGAACATATAGGTTTAAGAGAAAATAATGTTTACATGATTGATTTAAAACAAAAATCTGAAAATAATAGATGCTTTCTAAGTAAAGATTGTGATCCATGGTTATGGCATAAGAGAATTGCTCATATTAACATGGATCATCTAAATAGATTAATCTCAAAAGATCTAGTTGTTGGTTTACCAAAATTAAAGTTTGAAAAAGATAAATTATGTGATGCATGCCAAAAAGGTAAACAAACAAAAGCATTTTTTAAATCCAAAAACATTGTCTCTACCACTCAACCATTACAATTATTGCATATGGATTTGTTTGGACCATCTAGGGTCATGAGTTTTGGTGGGAGTTATTATGCATTAGTAATTGTTGATGACTATTCTAGGTATACTTGGACTTTATTTCTTACTCATAAAAATGATGCATTTCATGCATTTAGAAGACTTGCCAAAGTCATCCAAAACAAGAAAAATCTCAAAATTATCTCCATCAGAAGTGATCATGGAGGTGAATTTGAAAACAATGATTTTGAAATATTTTGTGATGAACATGGCATAGAACACAACTTTTTTGCACCCAGGACACCCCAACAAAATGGAGTAGTAGAAAGGAAAAATATATCTTTAGAAGAAATTGCTAGAATCCTTTTAAATGATACACCACTTCCAAAATATTTTTGGACAGAAGCAGTAAACACCGCATGTTATATTATGAATAGAGCTTTAATAAGACCCATTCTTAAGAAAACCCCTTATGAACTATTTAATAATAGAAAAGCAAACATTGCTCATTTACATGTGTTTGGATGTAAATGTTTTGTTCAAAACAATGGTAAAGAAAGCCTAGGAAAATTTGATGCTAAGGCAGATGAGGGCATATTCCTTGGGTATTCCTTACATAGCAAAGCCTTTAGGATATACAACAAAAGAACCATGACAATTGAGGAGTCAATACATGTTACTTTTGATGAAACTAATATTACCTCTCTGAGAAAGGAATTTCTTGATGATATTGCAGATTCTTTGGAAGATACACACAATGAAGAAAGAAATCTAAAAAGGAAGAGAGATGAAGAAAACAAGGATGATCAAAATGACACAGCCCAAGAAGATGATAATCTTCCCAAAGAATGGAAAACTTCAAGAAATTATCCTCTTGACAACATCATCGGAGATATCTCAAAAGGGGTAACAACTAGACACTCTCTCATAGATTTATGCAATAATATGGCTTTTGTTTCATTGATAGAACCTAAAAACTTTAAGGAAGCCATTATATATGATCATTGGATAATAGCTATGCAAGAAGAATTAAATCAATTTGAAAGAAATGATGTATGGGAATTAGTAGAGAAACCTTCAAACTATCCAATCATAGGAAATAAGTGGGTATTTAGAAATAAATTAGATGAAAATGGTATAGTAGTTAGAAATAAAGCTAGACTTGTAGCAAAAGGATATAACCAAGAAGAAGGTATAGATTATGAAGAAACCTTTGCACCCGTAGCCAGATTAGAAGCCATTAGGATGCTCTTAGCTTATGCATCTATTATGAATTTTAAACTATATCAAATGGATGTCAAGAGTGCTTTCTTAAATGGTCTAATTCAAGAGGAGGTATATGTAGAACAACCTCCTGGGTTTGAAGACTCACAAAAATTAGATCATGTCTATAGATTAAAGAAAGCACTCTATGGTTTAAAACAAGCACCTAGGGCTTGGTATGAAAGATTAAGTAAATTCCTATTAGAAAAGAATTTTACTCGAGGGAAGGTAGATGCCACCTTATTCATAAAAAGAAAGGATAATGATATCTTGTTGGTACAAATTTATGTTGATGATATAATTTTCGGATCTACTAATGAATCTTTGTGCAAGGAGTTTTCTATTGATATGCAAAGTGAGTTTGAGATGTCCATGATGGGTGAGTTAAATTACTTTCTTGGACTACAAATCAAACAAACAAATGATGGGATCTTTGTCAACCTAGCAAAGTATTGCAAGGAACTCATCAAGAGATTTGGAATGGAAAACTCAAAACACTTGGCTACTCCTATGAGTACTAGCTGTTATCTTGACAAAGATGAATCCGATCAACCTATTGATGCAAAGCAATACAGAGGTATGATTGGATCTCTACTCTACTTATTTGCAAGTAGGCCAAATATTATGTTTAGTGTATGTATGTGTGCAAGATTTCAATCAAATCCAAGGTACTCACATCTAATGGCAGTAAGAAGAATCATAAGATATCTATTAGGAACAGTTAACTTAGGATTATGGTACCCTAAGAATTCTTTAAGCAATTTAGTAGGATACTCAGATTCAGATTTTGATGGATCAAAAACAGATAGGAAAAGCACTAGTGGAACATGTCAATTCATAGGGTCTGCTCTTGTTTCTTGGAATAGCAAGAAGCAAAATAGTGTAGCATTGTCTACAGCAGAAGCAGAATACATTTCTGCTGGTAGTTGTTGTGCACAGATTCTGTGGATGAAACAACAACTATCTGATTATGGAATTGTATTAGATCACATTCCCATAAAATGTGATAACACAAGTGCCATAAACATATCTAAAAATCCAGTCCTTCACTCTAGAACCAAGCATATAGAAATTAGGCATCATTTTATTAGAGATCATGTCCTAAAAGGTGATGTTGTCTTAGAATGTGTAGATACAAAAAATCAACTTGCAGACATCTTCACAAAACCACTAAACAAATATTCTTTCTACACTATTAGAAGAGAATTAGGACTATTAGATGCTAGTGACTTGTCTAAATGATCTATATTATTATGACATTTTGAATAATTTAGTATTTCTTTATTTTCATGGTTTGATTGAACAATTATGAATTATGTTATATGACTATGTGGTTTTTATATATTTGATCTATTCATGTTTCTTGCTTCATGATTGGTTTATATTCTTCAATGTATGTCTCGTGAATGATTAATAGTATATGTTTGTCTTATACTTGTTACACACTTTGGCTTTTTGTTGATGCCAAAGAGGGAGAGAAATAGGAGTTAAATCAAGAACTCACATATGTAATCAACTTAATTTCAAGTAAAGCATAAACTCAAAAACAAAGGGGGAAAATTTAAGTGAGTGATTGACTAGCAAAAAGTGTGTGTGTGTTTCTTGATTTCAGAGTTGTCATCATCAAAAAGGGGGAGATTGTAGAAGAAAACTTCGTTGAATCAAGATTGATTCAAGGTGTTTTTATGATAACAAAGATGATGACAAAATGCCCAAGAGAATGATTTCAAGATTGAGTCAAGAACAATTCAAGAATCAAGAGAAAGTTTCATCAAGAAGATTCAAGATTCAAGAATAATCAAGATCAAGACTCAAAGATTCAAGAATCAAGAGAAGACTTAATCAAGATAAGTATTAAAAAGTTTTTCAAAACATTGAGTAGCACAAGAAGTTTTCACAAAATCATTACCAAAGAGTTTTACTCTCTGGTAATCGATTACCAAATTGTAGTAATCGAGTAGTAATCGATTACCAGTTCTCTAAAACGTTAAGATTTTCAAAATTCAAAATGAAGAGTCACATCTGTTGATGTGTAATAGATTTCACCTTTATGGTAATTGATTACCAGTGACTATTTTTGAAAAATTCATTTCCAAAAGTCACATTTCTTCAAGTGACTTGTTTCTGAAGATTCTTTCAAAAGTCATAACTTTTTAAGTAATTAGTTTTAAAGGAATTGCCAAGAGTTACAAGTTTTGACTTGAGCCATCAAGAAACTATAAATATGTGACCTTGGCATGAAACATTTTAATAATATCAATCATCTCTTTCAATCATTCTATCTTTCAATCTATCTTTCAACATCTTCTTTCATTTCTTTCAGAACTTTCTAGTTTCATCTTCTCTTCATCTTTCTAAGTTTTTGTTCAAAACTTTCTCTTCCAAGAAAAGTTCTTTGTTCAAAAACTTGTGCTTTTCATCTTTTTCATTCTCTTCTCCCTTTGCCAAAAAGAATTCGCCAAGGACTAACCGCCTAAATTCTTTTTGTGTCTCTCTTCTCCCTTTTCCAAAAGAACGAAGGACTAACTGCTTGAATTCTTTTGTGTCTCCCTTCTCCCTTGTCAAAGAATTCAAAACGACACAGTTTGAGAATTCTTTTGATTCTTCCCTTTCCCATAAACAAAAGATTTCAAAGGACTAACCGCCTGAGAATTCTTTTGTTTCCCCCTTCACAAAGTTTTGATGGACTAACCGCCTGAGAACTTTGTCTTAACACATTGGAGGATACATCCTTTGTGGTACAAGTAGAGGGTACATCTACTTGGGTTGTTGTGACTGAGAACAAGAGAGGGTACATCTCTTGTGGATCAGTTTTAGTGGAGAGTACATCCACTAGGTTGTTCAAAGATAACAAGGGAGGGTACATCCCTTGTGGATCTTTGCTTGTAAAAGGATTTTTACAAGGTTGAAAAGAAATCTCAAGGACCGCAAGTCACTTGGGGACTGGATGTAGGCACGGGTTGTTGCCGAACCAGTATAAAACTCTTGTGTGTTTGTCTTCTTCTTCCTTACTCTTTTAATTTCCGCTGTGCACTTTAATTATTGCTTTTACTTTTGGTAATATTAAGAAGGATAGATTTTTAATTAGTAAAGGTTCGTTAATAATTAATTCAACCCCCCCTTCTTAATTATTCCGAGGCCACTTGATCCAACAGTTGGGGAACTTCTTTTTATTTGGAAAGTTAGTTCGTTTTTAGGTGTCTATTCTTTATTCGTTATTCTTTGATTATATGTGAATATTTGTTCTCAATTCCTATTTGTCTTCTCTTATTGAATTGGATAACCGTTGTGTCTGTTAGTAATTTGTATGTATAGAATCTCCTACAGGTGGCTTATTTATTTCTAAGGAAGACAAATCTCTTACCGCTGTATCATGAAGATTGTTATCTCTATTCCACTAATAAATTGTGATTTTGTTGGAGGAGAGCATCATTAGGACAGTTGCTATTTTTATTCTATCAATAACTTTGATCCGAGGTAGGAATCGACTATGTACAACTATTATGAGAAAGGGAGAGCTCCTGATCTTGAAAGTATATTGGTAGACTTCATGACGTACCAAGCTAGCTCTAAAGGCGATTGTTATTCCATGCAACAACAAGGAGCTCAGTTTGAAAGGGACTATTCTTCTACAAATTATCAATGGGAGTCAGAATGGAAACCTTATTATCACAATGAAGCAGAAGGATTGTCTAATCTGGATGACCTGCTAATGCAATTCATAGATACTGTAGATTCAATGCACAAGCTTTTAAAAGAACTGAAACTCAGCTTGGCAAGTTGGTGATGACAAGAAGTAAAAGGTTTGTGGAGAATGAGGAAGAGAAGAGTGTTGGACTCAAGAAGAAAGTTGTTGAAGAAAAAGGTATTGATGGAAGGAAAAATGATGTGAGAGGTAAAAATAATCAGGAAAAAGAGAAACAAATAATGGTCAATAAAAAAGAATTGAATGACCAAGAAAAAGAAAAAGAAGTAGAAAAATAAAAAGGAAATAAAAAATTGAAAAAGATGAAAAAAATGAGAATGAAAAGAAGAGTAGAAGTGAAAAAGCTGTGAATGAAGCTGCAAAAGTACCATATCCTGTGGTACCTTCCAAGAAGGAGAAGGACCGTCATTTGGCGAGATTTTTAGATATTTTCAGGAAACTGGAGATAGCCATGCCCTTCGGACAAGCTTTACAGCAGATGCCACTCTACTCCAAATTCTTGAAGGATATGTTAACAAGGAAACATAAGTACATTCACCAGGAAAACATTATAGTGGAAGGAAATTGAAGTGTTGTGATTCAAAAGATCCTTCCACCTAAGCATAAAGATCCTGGGAGTGTAACTATTCCTTGTTCAATTGGAGAAGTCACTATGGGAAAGGCTCTTATTGACTTAGGAGCCAGTATAAATTTAATGCCATTTTCCATGTGTAGAAGGTTGGGAGAGTTGGAGATCATGCCCACTAAAATGACTTTACAACTGGTTGACTGCTCTATTACCAGACCATATGGAGTAATTGAAGATGTGCTGGTCAGAGTGAAACATTTTATCTTCCCGACAGACTTCGTGGTAATGGATATCTGTGAAGATACTGACATTCTTGTAATATTGGGAAGGCCATTCATGTTAACTGCTAGCTGCATAGTTAACATGGGTAGAAAGGAGCTGGAAATGGGTTTTGAGGATCAAAAAATTGATTTTGATTTGTTTGCTGAAGACAAGCCTGCTCCAAAACAAAATGTTTGCTTACAGGTAATGGAAGTGGGTCAAGAGGTTCTGAAAGTAAGAACCAAAACATGATATCACCTAGTGAGGTAAATGCGTCAAGCTAATGACGTTAAAGAAGCACTTCCTAGGAGGCAACCCAATTTTAATTTCTATTATCTTTGTTTTTCATGCATTATATCATGTGGAACTTGGTTTATAATCTATACATTGGAGTATATCAGCTTATCCTTGAATGTTAGATATAAGGGTTTCAATTTGTTAAGGAAGGGACTGAAAAATAGCTTTGAAAACATTTTCTGAAAAATAGTCCTTTCGCTAAGCGCAATGTGAGCGCTAAGCGCATCTTTGGTCATGCACTAAGCCGCGAGTCTCAAGCGCTTAGCACCCAACCCTTGCATCTGAAGCTGTTTTGGTCCGCTAAGCTGGCCAAGGCTAAGCTAAGCCAATTTCAATTCGATCTGAATTCGGCTAAGCTGCAGCTTGATCACTAAGCCCATCATACACTTTGGCTAAGCGTGAGTCGTTGCCACCAAGCTCATTTCTTTGCGGCCAGAACTGGGGTTCATGAAGCTTAGCGCTAGTCATGGCAGCTAAGCTGAATTCCTTGCGGCAATGTGAGCGCTAAGCGAGTCCTTTTCAGCTAAGCGCATGCTCCTTTGTACTTAAGATGCATCATTTTAGCTAAGCCAGCCCAGAGCCCGGCTTAGCGAGAGTTGCAGGTTTTTTGATCTGCATAACTCGCTAAGCGGTCTTATCCGAGCGCTAAGCCAAGCCTCTATGTGTAAAAAAAAAAACTGATTTTGAATTTCAAACAGGGACTAAGCGCGCTGATCCGCTAAGCGAGCCTCATTGAGAAACCAAACATCTCTCTGGCTCGCTTAGCGCAGCGGTCCGCTAAGCGAGAGTGTCAAAAACTGCTTAAGTGAGTGTAACGGAAGTTATACTCACAATTGCCAGATTTTCAAAGCTTCTTCTCTGCATTCTCTCTCTCCAAAAAAATTTACCCATTGTGCATTTGTGCTTCCTTTTTATATTTTCTACTTCCAAGCAATAACCATTCACCATCCAAGTAAGTTCCTTGTTTTTTATTCTCTTTTACTTGTCTAAACTTTAGGGTAGAAGACTTCACTTGTAGTTTTAGATTTTTAGGGTTTTAATGTTTTGTTAGAATTAGTTTAAGATTAGGACTATATATACGTGTATACTGTATTGAGTATGTTGCACACATTGCATTTCTGATATGCCTTTTAGAGGTTTAAAAAGTGCAAGGAAAATGAACTGCGTTTTCTGCATTTTCTGGAAAACGCGATGAACTCACTAAGCGAGCATGTTGCGCTAAGCGAGTTCATCAGTATTCATTGAATATACGCGTTCTCAGAAGAACTCGCTAAGTGCACATATCGTGCTAAGCGAGTTCATCGTTTGAGTTGAACATTCATCCTCTTGCTGAGATGCCTGTGGCTAAGCGAGGCTGAATCGCTAAGCCCAGGTAACTTGCGGCAGACGTTTGGGTTAGCGGCCATTTACCAGCTAAGCCAATTATGCAGAAGCTGAAGTTATACAACTTCCGCTAAGCGGCCACACCTATCGCTATGCTAAAGTATGTATTTTGTGAAGGTGAGCTTAGCGGACCATGTCTCGCTAAGCCGCCAGTGCCTTTTCAGTTTTATTTTTTAGTTTTTGAAATTTGAATAACTTGTGTCTTGATTAATTGTTTGGTTTCTTTATTTGCAGATGGCTTCTAGGAAACGTAAAAGTATTGGTTCAAGACCCACAACGCAGTATGACACAAGGAGATTCTCCTCCTTAGATGCTTGGACCCGATACACAGATAATGTCCTGGGGAGAAACATTTTACCAGAGAGGAAAGTAGAGATATATCACACTGAGCTAGATGAGTTTAAGGCTGAATTGGAGAGGCGTAATTTCCATAAATACCTCACCAATTTAGTCGATGGGAGCATAGACCTAGCTTTGGTGAAAGAGTTCTATGCAAATTTATATAGTTCTGAGGACCGTCCACCAAAGCAATCCAAAGTCAGAGGTAATTTGGTGAAGATTGATGCTAACAGTCTCAAAACATTCCTGGAGACACCTGTGGTATTAGCAGAGGGGGAAACCTTACCCGCATACTCCAGATACTGTAGGTTGCCTACAGACTACAGAGAGATAGAGGCTGCCTCATGCATACCTAGCCGAGGGTTCATCTTGAACTCTGAGGGCCATCCTGGGAAGATTCTCAGGAAGGATCTTACTACACTAGCTCAGGTGTGGAGTGTCCTCTCATACTCCAACTTGGCCCCCACATCACACACTTCTAACTTGACAGTGGATAGAGCTAGGCTAATCTTTGGCTTAGTCTCTCGCATGGATATGAGCATAGGAGCGCTGATCTTTGGCCAGATGACCTCTATAGCCCAGTCTAACACTTCTAGACTTGGGTTCCCTGCTCTGATCACCACATTATGTAGAGCCAGAGGGGTTGTCTCTGATAGCCTCACTTTTGAGTGCCTGAGCCCGATCATTAACTTGGCCTACATCAGGAAGAACTGTTGGAACCCCAAGGATCTAATAGTTTCTATCCGAGGGGTTAGGAGAGCGAGGGCTAGGCCAATTGAGCTCCCTTCCACTTCTGCGGCTCCTACTCCAGCATCCACGCCAGCAGCTCCTTCTATTCCAGTCCAGACAGATTCCTAGCGCTTTGAAGCCATGCTTCAGAGTATCCATCAGGGACAGATTATTCTTTTACAGAGTTTACAGGTGGCGGTGCCTCCAGTATCTATTCCCTTAGTCGAGCAGTTTAGAGAGTTGGTAGTCTGGCCTGGGATTCAGTCTTCTCTTCATAGGGAAGATGAAGGTCCCACAGCTCAGGTACCTCAGCATATGGAGGATGAGTCTTCTGAGGCCACTATCCTAGAGCCATTTACTATAGAGGAGGAGGAAGGCGACACGCGGACGACACAGGTAGCTACTGCCACTCCTGAGAGATCTCTTGAGGCCATTTCAGAGCCCCCAACACTAGCAGTGGATCCATCTTTACCTCAGCATGCAGCATACCCTTCCACTCCTGTCTTAGAGATACCCGAGGGCCAGACCACACCAGTCCTGACTCTGGACACTTCTCCTCCACCTACTCTAGTGCTTCATCTAACAGACGAGGAGGATGTGCAGACACAGGACACTCAGGACCAGTCACATGAATTTTGAATTCCTGATGATATTTGTTTTTTATGCTTTGTGGTTTATTATTATTATAATTATGGTTTCAGTACAATATTTCTTTTATGTTTATATACATTGCTAGTTTTATTTATGGGTAATTGGTTTGCTTATTCTGAAGCATATGGAACAGTTTGACTTGATTTTGATGATATGGAAGTAAAACACTTTTTTTCTTTTTGTGAAAATTGGTGTATGATTTGATTTTGGATTGAATGCATGATTGTGATGGAATTTGTGTTTCTTTTCATGAGTTTGAGCAAGTGTGTATGTTAGACAAAGAAAGAGCAAGAATGAGAACTTGCAATTAGAATTGTTAGTCAGTAGACAGATTGATTGAGAAAGAAAAGCTTGAACCAAAACCTGTGAGAGTGTGAACTTAAACTGTGAGTGAACGACTAGCTATGAGTAATAATCTTTGCTTCAATCTCTGAATTTTAGAATGAAATGTATAAATGAGGACATGATGGAGGCCATGATTGTGCATACACAAGCCTTTTGACCAAAAAGCTTACCTTGAATTATAATTGTATCATTTGCACCCTTTATAAGCTGAATGATTTTGTCAATAAGTGAACCCTGAACCTGAATGATTATCTCCAGATACCTTTTTAGATTCTAGGAGAGCATATGGTTCAAGGCATGCAGTTATCCATACACTTTTTGAGGGCATACACTTTTGTAAATAAAGAATACCTTTTTGAGGGCATTTTGCATACACTTTTGTACATAGTCACTGCATGTTATTGTCAATTGGGGACCAGTGAACTATTCTTTATTTGCTTGAGGACAAGCAAAACTATAAATTTGGGGGAGTTATTAGTCGGTGAATACGACTAAATTTTGTGTATAAAACTTGTGTAAATTGTATCAAACTCCTCCAATTTATGGTTATTTTGTAGTGTTATAAGTTCTTTTAGTTAAAGACATGTAATAAATACTTAGTGATTCTGTTTTGTGTGTTTAATAATCATTTTCTCTCAATTTCAGGTTAATTAGGCAAGTTTGTGAAGTGCTGATTTTCACACGCTCGCTAAGCCAATCTGCTGGCTTAGCGAGCCATCCGCTGAGCGCAGCATTCCTCGGCTAAGCGCGAGGAAGAATCTAGAAGAAGGATGAGTTATGCATGTTCACTGAGCGAAGGGTCATCCCGCTAAGTGCACCGCTTCAGTCCATCTGCTGAGCGAGAAAAGCACGCGCTAAGCTGATATTCACTAATGTGCGCTGAGCGGATCAGAGTTGTGCTAAGCGCACGAGCACGAACAAAGCCACCTATTTAAGCCTGAAATCAGATTTAGAGAGGGAGTTTGGCCATTTTCTCAAGGAGCTTCTGCATGTGAGAGATTCTAGAGAGAGAAAGGTCAAAGTTCTAGAGAGTTTGAAAGATTTTGTTGTGTGAAGATCTGCAGAGACCAGAGCTTGAAGAGGAAGCCGTCCTGAGAGCTTGAGATGAGTTTGTAAGTGATTGTGAGGTCCTAGAGGTGGAGGAGACATCCCCACTACTTGTATTTCTGCAATCTTTCATCTTTCTCTTCTCTTCGTTATAAAGGAAGCTTCCCAGTTATGGAAAGCTAAATCCTCTGTTGGATCTTCCTTGTAGGTATTTGATGTAAATATCTTTTTATCTATTTAATGATGTTTTGTGTGTTCACTGTGCTATCAGAACTTCATTCTACCATGCTTTTGCCTTGATCACATAGATGCATGTGTTTTTAGGATCATTCAACAGTGGAAACTGGTTTGATTCTTAGAACTTGATAGGACAGGGCTAGTTTGTCGTATTTTCACGAGGAATCGGGGTACGTAACCTAGTTGTTGTATATTTATCTTAATGTAGTCTTGGTCGAGTTTAATCCAACAAGAGGAATCTGCGGACGATGCTTAATCAGTTTTAGGCTAGACTATAATGAGGAATCGGGGTTCAGCATTTCAGGAGACACCATAGAACGCATGAGCATTGTTAAGTAGAGAATATCCTTCTAGCATTAGGCACCTATTAGGAAGACCAACATGTTGTCTACTTGTTTTGACGCATCATTTCTCACGTGATTTTTCCCTTTTTAATAGTTAGTTTACACATCTGTTCATGTAAATACATCTCTTTTCACACTAGACACCTATTCACTGAAATAGCTTTACCAGGTAACACAAGTTCCCCGAGAGTTCGATACTCGGTTCTTACCGTTTTATACTACTTGCGTGATCCGGTGCACTTGCCGAAAGTGGAACAGTAGGCTCCTAGGTAGATATCCCATTTTGAATTCTACATCCAGTTCTTCATGTAACTTTCTGATTCAAATTGCGATTGCCCAGACCTCTGGATGGAATGTGTCTCGAGGAATCCATACACATCGAAATTCCCACCTCGCATACTTGTCTCAGTCAGATGCCTATTGTTGTTAACTCAAAGTTAATTATGTATGAATTTAAAACAATAACTTAAGTAATTAACAATAATCTAAAATGACTTACAGAATCCACAACTGTATAACAGAAATGCTAAGACATTGACCACCATGTGCTATTTCAGACAGATCTTCATGCTTTATGTACTAGGGGAAGTCTTGATTAAACACCCCGAACACGGTAGCATCCCACATAACCTGCAACGGCTTCAAAAAAAGTTGTGGGATGGTCAATCTCATCAGATATAGGGGATCATCGACCTCATGATCTGGCCTATCTGCAGGTTTTGCTGGTCCCACAGCTCTATGTTTATCCAACATAGTTAATTAACATAATTCAATTACAGTGAACAATTCAATTGAAAAAAGAAGCATTTAATGACAGTAAAATACCTATTCTGATAAACGCTTGACGAGATGTGTCGGCGAAGCAAGGAAGGTGTTAAGTGTCTGCCCCACTAAGTTAACCTCGTCAGTGGGTACAAGAACGGAAGCATCTGCATCTTTAACCTCCTCAACACCGACCTTCACTTGATCATGCAACAAAGGGATGTTGTGAACGGTTGTGGATCCCTCATATACTCTTCCTAGGGCTGTTGGATTAAGTGGCCTCAGAATAATTAAAAAAGGGGGGGTTGAATTAATTATTAATGAACCTTTACTGATGCAATCCTACCCCCCAAGGGCATTGGATAGAAGACTCCAAGAAGATTGGGCCAAAGATGCAAGAGAAGGCCCTAGGGTTCTCATGAGCCTTAGGGTAGATTTCGGGCCCATGGGCTAAGTATGAGCCCACTTATCTTTGTACATATTAGACTAGGATGTCATTATATTTGATCCTTGTATTTAGGGCTCCATATTGTAGGTAGGGTACCCTAGAAATATAGGATTTTTCAGCCCTTGTATTTTAGGGCACCTAGACTAGTTTTTGTATTAGGGGTAGTTTTGTAATTTCACATGCACTAAGTGAATATTTGATGTGTGTGGTTGGAAATAAATATAATTGAATTGGTAGAAGCCCAATCCAATTAAATTTTAGAGGGGAAGGTGAGCATTTGCTTACTACACCCCATTGCCACATCATATAATCACACTTTGTGCATGTCCTTCATGCTTTACATGCCTCATGACACCTAAGCACACTTAGTGGAGAATCTTGGAATTGATCTTGGATTAGTAGGCTGAACCATAACTAAAATTCACTAATCATAATTAGTGGAAATTTTGGCTCCAAAGTTTGGCTCCACAAATTCAATTTCAAATTCAAGTGAAATTTGAATTGAAATTCAATTTTCCCTCCAATTTTGTGTGACACTTAGGCTATAAATAGAGGTCATGTGTGTGCATTTTTTTCAACTTTGATCATTTGAATATTAAACTTCAGATTTCAAAGCTCATTTAGAGAACAAAATTTTGTGCTCTTCTCTCCCTCTTCTTTCATTCATCTCCTTCTTCCTCCAAGCTCTTATCCATGGCCTCCTATGGTGGCGAGCTTCTTCTAGACTCATCTTCTCCTTGAAGTGGCATCTCCTCTCTCTCTTCCTTTCTCCATTCCGCTGCCATTCATCTTCCAAGAAGCAAAGGAATCCATTGATGAAGAAGATCCTAGGCCTACAAGCTCCAATGGAGCTTACATCATGTGGTATCAAGAGCATCTTCATCTAGGTGATGTTCTTTTGCTTCCTCTATCTTTTTGTTCGGTGAATTCTCTTTAATTCCTTGTTCTTCATCTTATTCTCCATGTATATCCTCCATTATCTTGTGGTTTGGTGCTGCTTAGAGTAGATTCAAAAAAAATAAACCGATTAAATCTTAGATCTACACTTGTTCTTGCATTTCTATGGTTCAAATTTTGTAGATCTACTCTTGAATCTTGTTTTTGAGTTGATTTTAGGTTCTATCATTTTTCATTCATAATATTCTTGTGTTGAACCTTAGATCTAAATGTTCTTCCAAAATATTGATTAAAAAAAAACACAAAAATCGAAGTGTAAATCACTTAATCCATGTTGTCTTAGAGTCATGTTTAGTCATAGTAATTGTCACATTATGTTCTAAGTTTGTGTTGAATTTTATTTTGTTGATTGAATTCTAGATACATTTTTTCATGTATTCTTGTCATTCTTAGCCTATCTTTTTAATTTTGAGTCTAATTCATGCATGTTATTTAGTTCATAACATGTTCTAAATCAATTCCTAGAAGTAGTCTTGTTCTTGAACTTTTTTTTGTTTTCTAAGTTTCCTACATGATGCCTATGATGAAGTTGAGTTGTGGTGTTGAGTTGTGGCTGGATTTGTGAATCAAATAAGTCTTAAGCTCTCTTGAATTGTGTTATTCAAGATAATTGAGCATAAGCAAACACAAATTGTAACTATCCAAGCCTTAAGCAACATAAACACTACTCTTGATTTCTAGGTTGAAATCGCTGGTGCTGGTAGCTTGAACATACAAACTTGTATAAATTACTGGGAATTGGTCACTACGTTTTTTGAGATGAAATTTTTACTTAATTTTCTAGACATCTGGACCAAAATTATAAAAAAAGAACCAAGCGATTTTGATTAATGGAAAAAATAATAAAAATCGCACAAATTGGCAGAAAAATCAGTGTCCAGGAAAAAAAAAGTGAAAGGAAAGTGTGCTTGTTGTTTTGGCTCAAAATTTGTTCTATAATTGGTGCCTATTTTATACCAATCCTAGTTCTGAAATTTCAATTGAAAATTATTGTGAAAACAAGTACCAAAACTAGAGGTTTCTTGATTCTTTTTTTTTTAGAGTTTTTCTACTCTACTCTAGAGCCATTCTAGGTTTCTCTTTGAGTCCTAGCTTGCTTTTTTGTGCTTTTCATTGCTTTAATAAATGAATAATCCTTGGAAATTTTTCTTGTTAAAACTCTATTGGTTTAGCTTTCATTTCATTTTTTTTTGTCTTTGGTTATTGTTTGTCTCTTTGTTTCCTTGCTTGTGAGTTGCCATATAGGGAATTGGAAAGGAGGATTGGTGCCATATCTTGAATAATTTGAGTCAAGAAGCAAGGGGCCAACCACCTTAAGAGCTATTGGACTAAGAAGCACTCCAAATTGAGAGAAATACTAAAGAGAGAATAGCCACCACAATTGAGGACTTTTTTTTTGTAATTTTGTAATTGGCAATTTGTTTTGCTTTCAAATTTTGTAACAAAAAGGCCTTTCATTGGAAGTAAGTTGGGAGCCTCCAATAGGTCACCCTACTTCCATTTGTGTGTAATAATTTTAGGCAATTTTCCCTTAGGATAGTGAGTGTTTTGTTGGGAACCTTAAATGAGGCCATCCAAACACTCTTAGGATCCGCCTAGTTTACATTTCTTGCACTTTAATTTCTTGCTTACTTTCATAGCTTATTTCCTTTACCCTCCATTGTCAAACCGCCTAGATAGCTTGCCTTTTACCAATTAGTTTTTACCTTATCTTTCACGCCTCTTTTAGTGTTTATTTTGGCTAGTTTCAACCATAGTTTCTTTTACCTTTTTTTCAAACCCCCAACAAGAAAGAACCATAACTTAGGAACCAACATGAGTCTTCATTCTTCATCTAGTGTTAATGGTGAGGGTTCTACTCCTAAGGACCCCTTGTATAAGATATTAGATGAGTTGAGATCCATTAAGTTGTGGAAAGAAAAACAAGAGAGAAAATAAAAAGGTAAAAAAAGAGTGGAAGAAATAAGTCAAGATGAAAGAGAGAAAATAAGAGAGGAAGAAAGAAGAAAAATAATGAAAGAAATGAAAAGAGAAAAACATGCCTCCTATAGTAGTCATGATTCTTGCAAGAGTTTAAGTGAAGAACTTAGCGACTATTATAGAGGGCGTCATAGTTCACGTACTAAACATCACTCCCAAAGAAGAGAAAAGAATAGAAGGCCTCAAGAGGTTAACATTAGCCTCCCATATTTCCATGGAAAAGATAATGTTGAGGCCTACTTAGATTGGGAAATGAAGGTTGAACAACTCTTTGCTTGCCATCATATTAGCAAAGAGAGAAAATTTCCATTGGCTACCCTTAGCTTTCAAGGGTATGCCCTCTATTGGTGGACTTCCCTTGTTAGGGAACGAAGGATTCATGGGGATCCTCCAGTAGAGTATTGGAATGAGCTTAAGAGTGCCCTTAGGAAGAGACACATTCCTTCCTACTATGAGAGGGAGCTTATGGACAAGCTCCAAAGGCTTAGACAAGGGAGTATGAGTGTTGAAGAATATAGACAAAAAATGGAACTACTCCTTTTAAGAGCTGGACTTAGGGAGGAGGAAAGAACAAGCATAGCTAGGTTCCTTAGTGGGCTTAATATGGAAGTGAGGGACAAGGTTGAACTCCTTCCATATAGGGACCTAGATGAGCTAGTCCAACTTTGTATAAGAGTGGAGCAACAACTTAAAAGAAAGCCTTCTTCAAAATCTTATGACTCTCACTCTTATCCAAGGAAGGACCAAGCCCATGGAATTTTGGGGGCTGCACCTTCAAAACCTAAGGAAGATAAGGGTAAGACCATAGAGAAATACACCCCTAAGACTAGTTCCCAAGAAAGGACTAGCAATATTAAATGCTTCAAATGTCTGGGGAGAGGTCACATTGCCTCTCAATGCCCCACAAAGAAAACCATGATCATGAGGGGTCAAGACATTTATAGTAGTCAAGAGGAGACTACTTCTTGCCCTTCCTCTAGTGGAAGTGAAGATGAAGTAAGGGGTGAAGAGTCTAGTAAGGAAGTCGACCCCCATGAAGAAGGTGACCTCTTAATGGTTAGAAGGCTCCTTGGAGGTCAATCTTGTGATCTATCTCAATCCCAAAGAGAGAACATCTTTCATACAAGATGCAAAATTTTAGATAAAACTTGTTCTCTCGTTGTGGATAGTGGATCTTGTTGCAATTGTTGTAGCACAAGATTAGTTTCCAAGTTGAACCTCACTATCATTCCCCACCCAAAACCTTATAAACTTCAATGGCTCAATGAGCAAGGGGAAATGATAGTTAACCAACAAGTGAAGGTACCTTTCTCCATTTTTGACTTATAAGGATGAAGTTAATTGTGATATAGTTCCCATGGAGGCAGGACATATTCTTTTAGGAAGGCCGTGACAATTTGATAGGAAAATCATTTACAATGGCCTAACTAATGAGATTACCCTCACCCATCTTGGCACTAAATTTGTGTTGCATCCTCAAACACCTTCACAGGTGGCCAAAGATCAACTAACTATGAAAGATAAGAGGGATGAGGAAGAAAAATTAGAAAAAGAAAAATTAGAAAAAGAAAAGAAAAAGAAGGATAGTAAGGCCTTGTCTTCAAAGGCCAGGGAGAAGGAAAAAGAGGAAAAGGATTCCTCCAAGAAGATTGTTAAGAAGGAAAATCATTTTGCAACAAAAGGTGATATTAAAAGAGCACTCCTTCTTAAACAATCTTTCTACCTTCTCCTATCAAGGGAAACATCTCTTAGCACCGCCATACCTCTTGAGCTTGAGGTTATTCCTCAAGTAAAGGAGTTATTGGATGAGGGTTTGGTTCGCAAGAGCTTAAATCCCTATGCTTTGTTGGTGCCTAAAATAGGTATTATTAGGCACCAAATCCCTATGATAGGTGGTATGATGAATGTGTTGAGTGGTGCAACACTCTTTTGTAAAATCACTCATGCACCCAACATCTTCATGATTTGTGTACATAGGGACTCATTAGGTAGGTTTGTTCTTATTTTTTGTTTCAATACAAACCTAGGTGCTCGTGTGGGACACCTTAGGTCTGTCGTAAAGGTATGTTTTATTCCATTACTTTACTTAACTTTTTAAATAGTGATCAAGGGCTTCCCATGGACCCTAAGAGAATAAAGGTCATTCTTGAGTGGCCTACTCCACCAAGTATAAGGGAAATTTGGGGTTTCAATATCTTAACAAACTTTTACAAAAGGTTTGTCCCATATTTTTCTATACTTGTAACACCACTCATTGAGTTGGTGAGGAACAATATTCTCTTATGGGAAGATGGCCAGGAAAGGGGTTTTCAGTCCTTACAGTACTCTAACATACCCAACATCACTAATACATATGTTTTTAATCTTTTTACAGGTTTTGAGGAAAGAATTAATGAGTTTCAAGAACCTCGGGATTTGAGGTCAAATCCTTTTCAAGGGGGAGGGAATGATGCAATCCTATCCCCCAAGGGCATTGGATAGAAGACTCCAAGAAGATTGGGCCAAAGATGCAAGAGAAGGCCCTAGGGTTCTCATGAGCCTTAGGGTAGATTTCGGGCCCATGGGCTAAGTATGAGCCCACTTATCTTTGTACATATTAGACTAGGATGTCATTATATTTGATCCTTGTATTTAGGGCTCCATATTGTAGGTAGGGTACCCTAGAAATATAGGATTTTTCAGCCCTTGTATTTTAGGGCACCTAGACTAGTTTTTGTATTAGGGGTAGTTTTATAATTTCACATGCACTAAGTGAATATTTGATGTTTGCGGTTGGAAATAAATTTAATTGAATTGGTAGAAGCCCAATCCAATTAAATTTTAGAGGGGAAGGTGAGCATTTTCTTACTACACCCCATTGCCATATCATATAGTCACACTTTGTGCATGTCCTTCATGCTTTACATGTCTCATGACACCTAAGCACACTTAGTGGAGAATCTTGGAATTGATCTTGGATTAGTAGGCTGAACCATAACTAAAATTCACTAATCATAATTAGTGAAATTTTGGCTCCAAAGTTTGGCTCCACAAATTCAATTTCAAATTCAAGTGAAATTTGAATTGAAATTCAAATTTCCCTCCAATTTTGTGTGACACTTTGGCTATAAATAGAGGTCATGTGTGTGCATTTTTTCCAACTTTGATCATTTGAATATTAAACTTCAGATTTCAAAGCTCATTTAGAGCACAAAATTTCGTGCTCTTCTCTCCCTCTCCCTTCATTCATCTCCTTCTTCCTCCAAGCTCTTATCCATGGCCTCCTATGGTGGTGAGCTTCTTCTAGACTCATCTTCTCCTTGAAGTGGCATCTCCTCTCTCTCTTCCTTTCTCCATTCCGCTGCCATTCATCTTCCAAGAAGCAAAAGAATCCATTGATGAAGAAGATCCTAGGCCTACAAGCTCCAATGGAGCTTACATCATTTACTAATTAAAACTTATCTTTCTTAATGTTACTAGATTCAATTATGATTTTACTAGAAAGTAAAGAACAGAAATAGAAACTTTAATCAAAAGTAAAAGCGATAATTAAAGTGCACAGTGGAAAATAAACAATGTAGGGAAGAAGAAGACAAACACAAGAGTTTTATACTGGTTCGGCAACAACCCGTGCCTACATCCAGTCCCCTAGTGACCTGCGGTCCTTAAGATTTCTTTTCAACCTTGTAAAAATCCTTTTACAAGCAAAGATCCACAAGGGATGTACCCTCCCTTGTTCTCTTTGAACAACCTAGGGGATGTACCCTCCACTAGAACTGATCCACAAGAGATGTACCCTCTCTTGTTCTCATTCACAACAACCCAAGTAGATGTACCCTCTACTTGTACCACAAAGGATGTACCCTCTAATGTGTTAAGACAAAGTTCTCAGGTGGTTAGTCCTTCGAAACTTTGTGAAGGGGGAAACAAAAGAATTCTCAGGCGGTTAGTCCTTTGAAATCTTTTGTTTTAGGGAAAGGGAAGAATCAAAAGAATTCTCAGACTGTGTCGTTTTAAATTCTTTGACAAGGGAGAAGGGAGACACAAAAGAATTCAGGCGGTTAGTCCTTCTTTCTTTTGGAAAAGGGATAAGAGAGACACAAAAAGAATTCAGGCGGTTAGTCCTTGGCGAATTCTTTTTGGCAAAGGGAGAAGGGAATGAAAAAGATGAATAGCATAAGTTTTTGAACAAAGAACTTTTCTTGGAAGAGAAATTTTTGAACAAAAACTTTTAGAAAGATGAAGAGAAGATGAAACCAGAAAGTTTTGAAAGAAATGAAAGAAGATGTTGAAAGATAGATTGATTGAAAGAGATGATTGATATGCATTAATTGAATTATTTTTTCATGCCAAGGTCACATATTTATAGTTTCTTGATGACTCAAGTCAAAACTTGTAACTCTTGGCAATTCCTTTAAAACTAATCACTTAAAAAAATATGACTTTTGAAAGAATCTTCAGAAACAAGTCACTTGAAGAAATGTGACTTTTGGAAATGAATTTTTCGAAAATAGTCACTGGTAGTCGATTACGATAAAGGTGTAATCGATTACACATCAACGGATGTCACTCTTTATTTTGAATTTTGAAAATCTTAACATTTTAAAACCACTGGTAATCGATTACTATAATCTGGTAATCAATTACCAGAGAGCAAAACTCTTTGGTAATGATTTTGTGAAAACTTCTTGTGCTACTCAATGTTTTGAAAAACTTTTAATACTTATCTTGATTAAGTCTTCTCTTGATTCTTGAATCTTTGAGTCTTAAATCTTGATCTTGATTATTCTTGAATCTTGAATCTTGAATCTTCTTGATGAAACTTTCTCTTGATTCTTGAATTGTTCTTGACTCAATCTTGAAATCATTCTCATGGGCTTTTTTTCATCATCTTTGTTATCATCAAAACACCTTGAATCAATCTTGATTCATCATCATGAATCAATCTTGATTCATCATTATGAAGCAATGAAGTTTGCTTCTACAAGGGCAACCAGGCGGGGAGGATTTTCTTCGATGTACAACCTGCATTTGTTTGAGTCACCCGTGTCTGGATCATTCCCTGAGGAATCAACACAACTTTCCATTGTGCTAACATGAGCAGCTGAGGGACCAACCTCAGGCTTCGAAGGCAGTGCAAGTCCCTGTGATTGCATCTGTGACTGAAATTAGGACTGCATCTGGCTGAAGGATAACATTAGCTGCCGAGTCACTTTTTCTATGATCGACTCCTCCAGCTGGTCCCTGATTTGTTAAGTCAGTTGTTCTAGTTCTTCGAGAGCCATGGAGGAAGAAGAGTGGGAGGTCCGTGGAGCTGATCCAAAGTATTGCTTGATGGTCACACTGGCTCCAGCAGCATGCACACGACCAGGGTGTTCTGGTCGCCCAATGGCAGTAGTCGGGACATCCTGACGTCCATAGGGAACAAAGGAACCTTGTGATGCCTGCTCCTCCAACCAATCCTGTATAAAACACATTTATTTGTTTAGTCATTCATAGAATAAACATAAATAATTACAATTATTAATTGAAAGTGACTTACAATCTTCTCACCAATTTCCTTTGCTGCCTCAGACGTCATCTGGCCAATTTTCTTGGTGCGATCCATCTTCCACTTCGCGCGTCGTCTGATGGGAGATGGAGGGTCAATCATGGCCTCAGTGCTTCTAGATTTAGCAGCTTCCTCCAGTTTTTTCTTTGTCTTCTCAGCCATCAGCTTCTATTCTAAATATTCATAACCCCCATGAGACACGTGGGGGCAGTGTTTTGCTTTTGGATGACCTGTGCCTTTTTCCGCACATCCTACAAAAATTGAACATTAATGAAACTCATGATTACAATGTTTTATAATAAGTGAATTTTAACTTGAAAACAATGAAAATGACAAAGTACATACCTCCCACGAGGGGTCTCTGTGGCTCAGACAAAATTGGGCCCATTTCTCCTTGCTAATGCCGTATTTTTTGCAAGCAGTGTCATCCACACTGTCCTTGTTGGCTGCTAGTGCCCATTTTGATGTCAAATCAAACTTAAACTGTCTTCACCGCTCCCCCACAGTCTGAAGTACTTTCTTTTTTGTCCTAACGTCAGATGCTTCAGGGATATCAAATTCAGCCTGACAAACAACAAATTAGGTTTTATTGTTAGTAAATAAAAATTTTTGCCTGATAAACAAAATGCAAGATGAAAAATAAAATACCTAAATATCCTCCCATATCAAACCCTTCTGAGCAGTAGGGACTTGCTTCCAATTCTAGTATGTCACGTCGACCTTATCACGAGCGACAATCCCCAAATATGTTCTTAATTTCTTCTTGTGGGGATCGTTAGCCTTCCTGGTCGCAGGATCAACGTGGACCACGGGTCTGTCTGCCCCAGCTGGTCTAGTCGCCAATGATATGAGTCATGTGGCTTTTCTTGTCCACTTCAAGGTAAACAGCGACTGTGATGCTGCTTTAGTAGGAGGAGGAGGAGAGCTGGGTGGAGTAGCCATCGGCTTGTAAAGAAAAAAACTTTAGTTAATTTGGATTATCAAAAAACTTAATTAGTTATGTAAATGAATGTACTGAAATGAAATACATAATAAGAAAATTACATTAGACGATGTTAATTCATTCTCCTTCATCATGATCATTACGATTAGTATGAACATCATCAACTTCTTCTTCTCCGACGATGTTAGTCGACATTTGTGTGGACAAAGGACTAACATAAGTATCAATGTATGAATCATCATCTTCTACATTAACACCAATTGTTTTCCCGTGTAGAACCGCTGATCATCTTTCATCACAAGGGTCTTGAACATAAAATACCTGTTTAGCTTGTTCTGCCATGATGAAAGGATCATTCTGGTAAGCTAGTTTCTTTAGATCTACCAAAGTAAATCCTACATCATCGGTCCGCACGCCGGTGATGCTATCAACCCATTTACATTTGAAAACACAAACAGTAAATTTGACATAGTTAAGCTCCCAAATTTCTTCAATGAACCCAAAGTTAGGGATGTACACAAGGATTGTCATCATGCACACTGGTGAAGTGTTGAGATTCAGCCCTTAGGGTGATCCCACTGTTTTGCATTGTACTTTTCTCGTCTTGTGCTTTTGTATAAAATGAATACTTGTTTATGTCGTATCCTTGCCAAGTTATAACATTTCTTTTAAGCCTATATGCTAGCTTTCTTAACATTTTAGAAGCATTTTCATCAGCAAATATTATGTCTTTAAACCAATCAAGGAAAGTCTTGTTATGCTTTTTCAAGACCCAGTTCTTCGACATTTTTGGATTACTTTCCTTCACTAAACCTTCATGCTGAAGTATGTATGGCAAAACTTCATTATTGTTATTCAACACATACAAGTGAGCTTGTAACTAATATTCTACACTTGGAGTGATAACATGCAGTCCTCTTGAACCCTTACCATCCATTCTGTCGTCATGCCGAGACTTGGGTAGCCCAACAGGTTTAGCCTTTTCAATGTACTCTGAACAAAATTCAATGGCTTCTTCTGTAATGTACCTTTCAAAAATAGATGCTTCCGGACGATGTAGATTCTTCGTATACCCTTTTAAGATCTTCATGTATCGCTCAACTAGGTACATCCACAGCAAGAAAACAGGACCACAACATTTGATTTCTCTTACCAGATGAACAATTAAGTGAACCATGATGTCAAAGAAAGCAGGAGGAAAATACATCTCCAACTGACACAATATAATAACAGCCTCGTTTTCCAGCTCATCTAACTTCACAGGATCAATGACTTTGCTACATATGGCATTGAAGAAAAAGTAAAGGCGAGTTATGGCTAACCCAACTTTGTTAGGCAAAATGTCTCGTATGGCCATGACTAACAATTTCTGCATCAAGACGTGACAATCATGAGACTTTAACCCTACCAACTTAAGATCCTTCAACTGCACAAGGCTCTTAATATTTGAAGAGTATCCTTGTGGGACTTTGACCCGGCGCAGACACTGACAAAAACTGATCTTCTTCTTTTTGGACAAAGTATGACAAGCTGGAGGCAAGTATACTTTTTTACCATTAGACCTTGGATGCAATTGCGATTGTATACCCATCTCAGCTAGATCTTTACGGGTATTCAAACCATCTTCCGTCTTGCCTTGAATGTTAAGGAGCGTCCCAGTGACACTATCACATACATTTTTCTCCACATGCATAACATCAATACAATGTCTAATATCTAGATCAGACCAGTACGGAAGATCAAAGAAAATCAACCTCTTCTTCCATATGCAAGTCTTACTTTTTTCCTTCTTGGGTCTTTCCAAATATAGTATTCAGGTTTCGTGCTCTTGACTTCCATTAAATGCTTTTTTCAATCGCCTATAAGGGTGATGAGGTTTTAGAAAACGTCGATGCCTAGTGTAGACTATTTTTCTATCATGTTTCAGTTGTATGTAGCTTGTGTCTTCTTCACAGATGGGGCATGCATGATGACCCTTAACATTGTAACCGCTTAAATTCCCATATGCTGGAAAGTCATTAATGGTACAAAAAAGCATTACACGCATTTGAAAAGTCTCATTCTGAAACCCATCAAACACTAAAACCCCCTTGTCCCACAGCCTTGTCAGGTCTTCAATCAACGGACTTAGATAAACATCATGTATTTTTGCTTCATGCACAACCAAGGAGGCAAATTGTAAATAACTAGTAGAACTGGCCATGAACTGTGTTGAATGCTTAAATTGCCATATGGATTCATTCCATCACTAGCTAGTCCTAGCCTAAGATTTCTTGCCTCTATGCCAAAATCCAGAAACAAACGATCTATCTTCTTCCACTGGGAGCAATCAGCCAGATGACGAACCATTCCATTGCAGTTTCTGCCATTTGCATGCCATCTAAGGTCTTTAGCGTCGTCTCCATTAGCAAAAAGATGCTTAAACCTAGGAATGATCGACAGATACCACAACACCTTCGCTGGGGCCCTTCTTTGAGTTTTCATCAATACTACACTCCTTATCATCCTTGACTTTGTACCGTGATACCCCACACCTAGGGAATTTGGACATTTCTTCAAATTCATGTCTATACAATATGCAATCATTTGGCCAAGCATGAATCTTCTGATACTCCATACCCATCGGACACAATATCTTCTTCGCCTGATAGTAACTTTTAGGTAACGTGTTTTCCTCTAGAAGCATATCGTGCACTACTTGAAGCAGTGAACTAAAGCTTTTGTCACTCCACCCATATCTGGCCTTCACATTAACCAGACTTAACACCGCTGACAACAGCGTCAAGGAATTCTTGCATCCCGGATACAAAGGCTTCTTTGAATCACTTTGCAATGTATCATACATAGGGGCATGTGCTTGCTGAAAAGACTTTTATCCAAGGTCACGAATCATATCCTCATGCGGACAACTTCTTTTGGAGGCAAATTGCAAGAATTGTTTGACGCCTTCCTCATATGTAGGGCTCATGCGAATTTCATTCATCCAACATCGATCCATCTAAATAATAACTCCATGATAATCACAAAGTTATTTGATGCATGAAAATCTCACTTTTTTATTATAGGTAGCTTCATACATCAAGGTTAATTCTATTTTGTTAAATTTGACAAATTTTGGCAGCATTTTGCATTGGTCTCCAAGTACACGACATGAAATTGGTGAAATTAATGTTCCCAATAATTAAGTATGCACTCAGAGAACAACTAGAAATGCATTGTACCAAAATTTCATCAAATTCTACAAAATAATGTTAACCTTAATGCATGAATCAACCATAAAAATATTAGTCTCCCCAAACTGTCCAAAATGACAATTAAAGATTGAATACAATGATTAATGCAAACTGTCCGCAAGAATCATTGCATTCAGTCTCAAATGGGAATCTAAGGTTCACGCATTATGAACAAAAGGTGTATATAAAGAAAAGTACATTAATGACATACAACAACATACAAAAACAATCATAACAAAATTAAGCATGAAAATTGATTGCAAAGTTTTGTACCTGTGATGATGATCAATATAGTGTCCAGGAATGAATGTTGTGATCACAATGCAAACAACTAGATAAATAATGCCTACAATTTAAATATTTCATTGGTAAGTAGGTAAATCATCATGTAACACCAATAAACTTGTTGCAAGCTACTCAAAGTTAAGGTATATTTTTTTTCATTGTATTTGACTAGTCTATTGCTTTAATATTTTGAGCAACTTGCTTAAGGTAATGTATTTCTCATGATTTTCAGTCCTTAAGGTTTTGGGGTTAGGATACACTAATGCCTTTGTGCATATTAAGATATAGATAATCATGCATATATAGTTTTAGTATGATGTTGTTTTGGGGGCCTTTTTAGGGAAAGCACCCAAGGTTAAGTCCACTTTGAGGGTTTTCATTGGGGGGTAGTTGTCCATGGCTATTACTTTTGGTTTAACAAAGCTTGTACATCATTATAGACAGCTATCCTGCATTATATATATGTTGATATCACTATCCTGGATTATAGAGAGCTATGCTGGACTTGGAGTAGCTAGATTTGGTTGGACTTGGACTTCTCTTTATTTGTTACCTAATTATAGACAACTATCACTATCCTACTCTCTTCGTACACAATACAAGTTGTTACCAAAAGAAAAAGAAAAATGGTTGATGGGGAGTATAATTGTTTTCCAATGGTAGCATTATATGCCCTTTGAATGCCAATACTAAAAGCAAAGTCATAACATTGGGTTTATACTTTTTACAGAGGAACCTAAACATGGTTGGCATGATGGTGTTGCCATAGTTTTTTCCATTTTACTATTGGTTGCAGGAAATTTAGTAGCAAACATTTGGCATGAGAGAAAAATGTTGAAATTGACAAAGAGAAGAAATGACGAGTTGCAATTCAGGGTTAAGAGAGGTGAAGAGATCCTAATGGTTCCCATATCTAATCTAATATTGTGGTTGGTGACACAATATGCTTGTGGCCAAGTGATGAGGTTCCAACAGATGGTTTGCTTGCAAATGATGGCATTCTTGTGCTGGCTAAGCCTAAGGCAACAAAAAGCAAACATGATCCTAAGAGGAACCCATTTCTTATATCTTATCAAAGGTGATTGGGGGCGAAGGAAGGATATTGGCAACATTAGTGAGAACCAACACCAATTTGGCTGAAAGGAGTGGCTTGTTGGAGAGACTAATTGAAAAGCCAATTTCTTACATTGACATAACTGCTCTTCTCTCTTCTAGTTTTATTTGTGGAAAAGATGGGAACAATAGTGGGTTGCCAGAAACGAAGGGGAAGGTCTCAATTGGCTTGTTGATGAAAGCAATTGAGAGAGCTTTCTTGAGACCACAAGGAACGGTCTCCATTTTAACGCGTGATCACGATGTTGCAATACTATGCATGCAACATGGAATGCCACTTGTGGTTATAGTTTCTCTCAAGTACCAGACTGATAAGGTAGTTCCAAACCAAGATGCAGTTCCAAACTAAGGTAGTTTGTGTTTCCTCTTTGTCTGATTCAGTTGTTTCTTGGGCAGAAACAATATGGGCAGTGAACATGAGATCTTTCACCGAAGAGAAATTTGACATTCCTAAGCACAACAATCTGAATTTTGTAGCATGTTATGGAAAACAAGATCCTTGGGTACAATTTTTTTCTCTAACAACTTCATTTTACTGAAGTTGCTTTAATGTTTTTCACAATTTCAATTTCCAAACCTACCAATGACATGTATAATTTTATTTCTAGATACATTGATTTATATTATCCTTTTGTTCTGGAAAAAGAACAAAAGAATTAAGTGAATGACTGACTATTCAGCAGCAATGCAACATATAAGTGAATAACTACTAGATCTCTATCAACTCAAAATCGATACCTCTGGCAAATTAGAAGCATCCAGCAACCACTCTTAGACTTGATTTAATTGTAGCAGATAGGTGAGAGTAAAAACTAACAGCAACAAATAATGCAACCTTGGTATAACCAGCAATAATCTAATCAAAATTGCCATTTACCAACACACACAAGTACAATTAAGCTCAAACTTCACTTAGAATGGATTATAATACTCCAATTTGCAAAATTGCAATGAGGCAATCAACCTAAATATGTTTACAAAACTACAGAAGAACTGAAACTCAATTGGTCTTGTCCATTTTCTTGACAAGCTGACCCACCACTTGAAACTCCCAAAGCAACAATAAGCCTACCTAATTTAGCAACAAACATTTTGTAGAAATAAGTATTGGTTAAAAATTTAGTGTTCCTATACAAGATACATAGAGTAATACAGCAGCTCAAGCTGTCCGCACAGGACACAGCTGATACAAGCAAGTGAAGCAACCAATTGACAGATAACCAATTATAGTTACTTTGCTCATTAAAAGTCAATTCAACCTACCATGTACAGTTGGTAATATCTGAATCAGACTGTAATAATTTATGTTTCTAATTTCTCAGTTAGCTTAACACAGGAATAAATTAGAGTTTAACAAAGAATACACTCAAACTTTTCATTTAGCATCTTTCATTTATCTAGTCTAGGAGAGGGTTCTACTTTTTTATTTTCTCACAATGAGCACTCATAAATTATCTATGTGCACAGTGGACAGTGCTCAAGAACCTTCTAATCCATTTTACATTCACCCAAATGAGAACTACATGGTGCTAGTTTCACCTCTTTGAAACAAATTTCCATAGTTGGTCCAGATCCATGGAAATGAGTCTGCTAACTTAAAAAACTAGGAAGTATCATTGAGCTTCAAGAGGATGATCCAATTTCCCCCTTTTGACAGTGAACCAGGGATACAAATATAAAACATTATGATCTTATGAAGATTCTCTCAAGCAAGTATGCACTTCTAAGTTCTAATGCATTGTGCACCTGTGATTGTCGCAACCTACCCTTCGGCGGGAGGCGACGCGAGACTCGCGGGATGCGTGTTCCACGAAAGGAATACGCGCGGAGTCGCCACCAACGTTTATTTGAGGAAAACGTCGGAAAAACCGGAAAAGACGCGATCTACGAACTTTTAAGTGAAAGGTTCGGGAGTTGTATTTACGCACGGGGAAGGTATTAGCACCCCACACGCCCGTCCCAAGGGACGGCAGCCTTTAATCGAATGTGCAAACATGACTTTGATTTTTTACGTTCCCTTTTATGTCCTTATATCCTTTATACCCTTTTTTATATTTTTTTCTTTTTTGTGGTCGACAAGGGTGTTTCCCTTTGCTCCTACGTATTCCTCAATTTGGGATGAGAAAATCAGACCTACGTAGTTCTTTTTTATCAAGTGATTCTTTTTTACTTTAAGAGGTGATCATTTTAAGGCGTTGGACCTTAAAAATGATCCATTTTACTTAGTGAGAAAATGAAATGACAAACTTCAAAAGCCTATTTTTATGGACGAGCTTGACTAGGCGAATTGATTTTAGCCTTTAGTTTCACTTTAGTTATTAATCAATTCGATTAAGAATGAGAAATCCCAAAGAGAAAACGTCCGATTGATTTTCCGCTTTATTTTACTAAAAATGTTTTTTTTATTATTATATTATTTTTTACCTTTTTTTTATTTCCAACGTGGTTACGGCACGACCGAACGGTCGGAATTCATTTTAACCGAAGTTAACGGATAATACAATTCAAACGTTCGGTGGAAATTTATTTTATTTTTAAGTTAAGCGAGAAATGACTTAAGTAAAATGGCTTAAGCACGTTAACAGGGGGTATAAAAAGTAAACAAAACGAGAATAAAAATGCACGAAACACAATGTGGACCACTACGGGTACATAGAATGAATCGAAAAGCTTGGTTCGAGGTACTTACCCGTTGAAGATCGAAGAACGATGAAGAACGAATGAAGAACGTCGAAGAACGGTTGAAACCTTTGCGAAATTCCTCACGGAAAACGTTACGGAAACGTTTCGGAAGCGCCTCGGCTTAGATTTTCTTCACGGAAACAATTTTTCCAAGCAAATTCGAAAGAGAGAGAAGTGCCTAAGGGGCTGAACCCCATCCTTCTTGCCTTCCTCCCCTATTTATAGCAAAATAGGGGAGGTGGTTGCCGCCCAGCTCGCCCAGGCGAGCTCAGCTCGCCCAGGCGAGCAGGGTTGCTTCCTCCAGAAGCAACCGCCTTCTGGAGGAATATTCCGGAGGGCCCAAGTGGGCCTGGGTGCTATTTGCACCCCCATTTTTACTAAGTACACCCCCCTCTGCTGTTTTTTGGTGATTCTTTTTTCGTAAAGTTACGGAAACTTACGAATTTCGTAACGATACTTGTTTTCTTTCCGTAATGTTACGGAACCTTGCGGATTACATAATCATCCCCTTTTTGACTTACGGAATGTTACGGAACCTCACTTAATTATGCAACGATGCTTCCATTTGATTTCCGGTGTGTCACGGAAACTTACGGATTGTGCATCAATACTTTTTTTGGTTTTTCGGCATGTCCTGGAATTTCACAAATTGCCTAATGATGGGTGCCAAGCACCTCACGAGGACCAAAGAATGGTCGCACGTCATCGAGCAAAGGTCCCCGGACGAAATTAGGGTATGATAGTTGCCCCTCTTTACTTGTCTTTTATTGGAGATAAAAGGAAAGTAAAGATAAGACACTAATTTCGTTCCTCTCGATTTGACGAGAGTCGCAGGTGACCATAAAATCTCCACATGCAAATGACTTGTTGTTCCCAAAATTTCACAAATTGCCTAATGATGGGTGCCAAGCACCTCACAAGGACCAAAGAATGGTCGCTTGTCATCAAGCAAAGGTCCCCGAAAATCAGTGTATGACACTAATTTCGTTCCTCTCGGTTGACGAGAGTCGCGGGTGACCATGACTTGTCGCTCCTAGAATTTCACAAATTGCCTAATGATGGATGCCAAGCACCTCACAAGGACCAAAGAATGGTCGCATGTCATCAAGCAAAGGTCCCCGAAAATTAGTGTATGACACTAATTTCGCTCCTCTCGGTTGACGAGAGTCGCGGGCGACCATGAAATTTCCGCATGTAAATGACTTGTTGTTCCCGGAGGAACAAAAGGTGCAGAAGACTATGTCAGCCTCTGCATGCTATCAAGCGTTCTGTCTTACAGATAGCAAAAGAATGTTTATACGGATAACCACTCGGGTATTTCCGCGTATCATCGGGCCCGCCGCCTCTGGATGATACAAGGGTGCAGAATGACCAAACTTGGTCTCTGCTTGTCATCAGGCCCGCCGCCTCTGGATGACAAATGGGTGCGAATAACCGTAAGGTATCTCCGCGTATCATCGGGCCCGCCGCCTCTGGATGATACAAGGGTGCAGAATGACCAAACTTGGTCTCTGCTTGTCATCGGGCCCGCCGCCTCTGGATGACAAAAGGGCGCGAATAACCGTAAGGTATCTCCGCGTATCATCGGGCCCGCCGCCTCTGGATGATACAAGGGTGCAGAATGACCAAACTTGGTCTCTGCTTGTCATCGGGCCCGCCGCCTCTGGATGACAAAAGGGCGCGAATAACCGTAAGGTATCTCCGCGTATCATCGGGCCCGCCGCCTCTGGATGATACAAGGGTGCAGAATGACCAAACTTGGTCTCTGCTTGTCATCGGGCCCGCCGCCTCTGGATGACAAAAGGGTGCGAATAACCGTAAGGTATCTCCGCGTATCATCGGGCCCGCCGCCTCTGGATGATACAAGGGTGCAGAATGACCAAACTTGGTCTCTGCTTGTCATCGGGCCCGCCGCCTCTGGATGACAAAAGGGTGCGAATAACCGTAAGGTATCTCCGCGTATCATCGGGCCCGCCGCCTCTGGATGATACAAGGGTGCAGAATGACCAAACTTGGTCTCTGCTTGTCATCGGGCCCGCCGCCTCTGGATGACAAAAGGGTGCGAATAACCGTAAGGTATCTCCGCGGGCTACCAGCTCTTGAGTCATGGCAACAAAAGGCGGTATGGTCGACAAAAGCGAGGCTCTTGCTCCTACGTATCCTCCAATGAGGAACTCAGACCTACGTAGTTCTGGAAAACTTGTGAGACTTGAAAGAGTCTCAGTATTTTCTTCGCTAAAATGCAAACATGCTTTAGCAAAGAGACAAATATTCCAACTGATTTAGAGCAGCATATGCTCTCTTTTTTTTTTTGAGTGAAAAACAATGCGTCTACCGGGGAAGGAGAGTCTGCTGATGAAATCTCCCATAACCATAAATGAGATTTTGGATGTTAGCATTTCGTTTCTAAATGACCATTTAGAGGAAACACTGGGTTCGACAAAAATAGAAGAAATCCACTCAAAGTGTATCAATCTCGCACAGGTAAGTGTTTCATCCTAATTCCGAACCATAGATATGTCATGAATTGACTTTGCAAATTATTTCCTATCAAATCAAAAATTACATGCGTGATCATGGATCTATAGGACTTCCCTTGGGAATGGGTTCTTTTGGTGGGTTCTTCTTTCGGCTTTTGTGTGTTTTTTGGCTTTTGATTTTTCTGGCTTTTTTCTTTTCCTGTTTTTGTTTAGTGCGGGGCGAGAAAAAAAAGTCGCTAGCGCACGGGATTTTGGTTGGTAATCAAAGGGAGAAGACTATTTTAGGTCGTGGTTCCCTTTCCTTCTTTTTTCTTTCATTTGGTGACAATTCTGTATTGTTCAGATATTCTCCGGTCCAAAGACCTCTCTGCATATTTCTTCTAGCTTCTTCGATCAAGAACTTTCTTTCCTTTTTTTTTACTTTCTCCCATTCTTTGGTTGGGAATTTTCTTTCTTTTCTTTTTGCTTTCTCCCACTCTTTGATTGGGAATTTCCTTTCTTTTCTTTTTTTTGCTTTCTCTTTGATTGGAAATTTTCCTTCTTTTTTCTTTTTTGCTTCCGAGGGTAAGGATTGGCATTCTCACCCTAGGTCAAGGTTTATGGTGAGTCAGGATTTTGGCTCAAGGTTTGTAGAATGGCTAGACATGATACATGTCAGGGTTTGGTTTGGTTCAAGGATAAAAAGGGATGCCCCACATTATTTCCATGACACAAATGCAAAAATGATGATGTGGAAATTTTATGCAAAACTGGTCATGCATGCACCTATGCGGACACTCAAGTGTCAAATTTTTATGGTCATGTGATGCTAGGGCTCAGGATTCATTCCCTCTATTTTTAGATCAACCCAATGTTTCCAAAATATGTTCTTTTATCAATTTGTGCATTCATCCGAGTCCATTTTGGGCGTCTGGGAAAATCTTCACAGCATTCACCCTTCAGGTGCATACACATTTTTTTAAAAACTAGTTATGATCAGTGAATTTTTCCAAAGAAAAGTTGGAAGTCATCTCTTTTCAACAGCATGTTGGTTTTTCAGCCAGACAATTTATTTTTTTTCTTTTTTCTACCTTTTTCCTTACTTGCCTTTTTTTTCTTATTTGCTCTCTTTTTCTTTTCACTTTCTTTTCTTTTCTATTTCATTTTCTTTCCTTTTCTATTTTTATTTTTATCATGATTTTTTTTGTTTATTTCACCTATATACTTTTGGACGATGTTCCTAAACAAAGAACTCTACACGGTTCCAGAATTTCAAACATCATTGATAGTAATGATATATAAACACTAACGCAACAATCCAAACAAAAATGTATGCGTTGTACAAATGACAATCGAAACAACAAAAACAAACATTAGTCTCTCAAGTCAAAACAATAACATAAAATAAAAATGACAAAAGAAATATGAAAGAAAACATGAATCTGGGGATCTCCCAGTCACGTATCTCCACTCCCTCCCAAGAAGTCAAGCAAATCGGCCATCTCCTCATCCTCGTGGGCTTCTTCTCCATCGCCGGGAGCTTCTGGGGGTGCCTCTCCTGCTTGGGCCTCGGGCCAATCTCCGGGCCATGCAACCTCTGCCCTGAACTGGTCTGGAGTAGGGCATGAAAAAGAAGCGGAGCCCTGGCTCTGCATGCTAAGGCTCATCTGGTACAGACAGTCATGGGTCCGTACATGTGCTCGGTGGTTGGCCGCCTGCTGGCGAACCAAATGCCGTAAATACTGCTCCATGTCAAATGCCCCAGCTCCGTAAATGCTAAGCGGAGCCCTGTCAGGATGGCGTACACCAGCTGGCACTTCGGCATGGGGAGGTCGGAATTATGATCGGTGGGCAGGATGTTGCTGAGCAGCAGAGTCATCCATATCTGAGTCACGGTGGTCATGTTGGTGCGCATGATCCGCACCCGTCTTCCGGCAGCAGTCCGGGCAAAATCCTGCCCCGGTATACATAGCAACTGGGCGATGGCCTCCTCATCGAACCCATCAGACCGGTTCCTCCTCTGGCCATACTCGCACTCCTGGCCCTCTTCTAACACCATCGGATATCCCAGGAGCTGGCTGATAGCGTCGGCATCGAACGGGATCCACTGACCCCTAACCCAGGATCTCATGTCACGCACGCCCTCCTCTGTTGGCCAAGCATTGGCATAAAACTCAAGGACTATTTCTGGATCAAACTTGGCCATAGGAGTAACCAGTGGTGCCCACCGCCGGCGCCCTATTTCCTCCTGAAAATCAGTATACTCGTCGCCCCTGAGCTGGACGCATCGCTCCCGGAGAAACGACCATCCCTTGATGGCTTCGAAGCGCTGCTGGTGTACAGGGCTCCTAAAGCGGTGACTGTCGTACTCCGGAGCGGAACTAGTTCCTTCGGCCGCCTTGTCCTTCCTGGACCTCTTTGAGGCAAGCTTCCTCGGGGCCATTCCTGCGAAGGCAAACATTTGGAAAGTTAATTTTACCAGTGGGACACTACTCTTAAAGCAAAAATGGCATATAACCTCCTCCCATAAATACAAACATCAATGTAAATTTAGAGCAAGCTTATGCGCATATTTCCTTACGAACGTTCTCTTGCACAAGACATTCTATTAACTAAGAAAAATGCACCCATATACAATCAAGGCAGCTTCGTTACCTAGATTATTTACACGTACTTCCAAGGTGCATTTGTTACTTACATCACACACATCTCCTTGGCTAAATTTACATACATGCATGCTCAAAGCATTTTGGGGGTACCAAAAATTGCACATGTGCACATCTTGGTATTTCTAATACCTATACATACACAAACTTCATGATGAATCTTGACTATCTACACAATAAGGTGCTACATTCCATGCTCTTTTCAAGTTTTTGCTACCTAAAGCCGCATGCAAATTCAAGTATATTTTCCTTTGCTGACTAAAATTGTATTCAAATTAAAGGGTATACATTTTTTTGTAATGTATTTTCTTTACATAACATGCAACATATTTATGTATATTTTTTGTGAGACATTTTGACTACCAAAAATTATATGCACATACATCCAAGTATTTTGCTATCATACCCAAAGTGTAAATTGCCAAAGGTATTTTGCTACCTATTCTAAACCTACACATTCATGACGAGCAAAATTCCTAAACATCTAGGCGTAGGGAAATTATTGTAGCGTGGCCCATAGCTGATTGCTGGCCAAAAAGGGTAACTTTACCCAATATGCACCTCCTTTTGTGTTCTTTTTGCATAAAATTTTAGTTTCTAGGCCTAGGGTATATGTGGGGCAATTACTCTAGCCTTTTTCGGGAATGAGTACATATCCCAAAAATAGAAAATATGCACAAACCAAAATACCCCATGGGTTGTTTCCTTACAAAAGTCACGCGCTAATGCCATTGAGGCATTTCACCGAACACTTGGTGGGCGCGCGTTTAGGCATCAATAGCAAGAGAACGGGGACAATGTGGCATGTTCTATTGTTTCAAAATGCATTATAGGCCTAGGGCCATCTCATACCAACCCCTAATTCAACCTAATCAAGCAAGAAAACAAATCAAAATTGCCCCATATATTTGAGCACACTCCCACAATTTAGAGCACCAAAAGGAGATCAAAATACACCAATGAAAAGCTAGAAAGCTTAGGGATGGAATACTTACTTGTTGGTGATGAACAAAAGCGCAAAACGGAATCAAAAAATGCGAAAAAGGATGACCCTAGGGCTGCAAATTCGTCAATCCCGTGGGTATGGCTTTTGAAAGGGTGGAAAAGAAGTTTTTGAATGTAAAAACGCCCCCCCTTTCGTCATTTTTATAATTTGGTGCAGGGGTGGCTCGCCCAGGCGAGCCCAGCTCGCCCAGGCGAGCTAACCTGCACTTTTTTTTTTTTTTTTTTTTTTTTTTTGAGGGGAACATTAACCATGTCCCCTCCCTTCTCATGGATTAGCATTTTGCCTAACTTGAACTTACTTAGGTTAGAATTAGGCGTTGATTACTTATTTTATTATTACTCTTTTCCTTTTTAAAACAAACAAATAGTAAAAGAAAGCTGCAAAATACAAAGGATACGGGGCTGCCTTGCAGCGACATTCCCTGCTTGTTTCGCACAGAGAAGGGCAACAATCGGTCGGTCGTGACCCCATCCCCGCTTGCGTTCATCCTTAAGTACCTGCAAGTAATAAACAACCAGGTATGGCCATTAAGGGGTGCCCGGGCTTTTGCGAGGCTGCACTTTTAGTGAAGTATATCACCAAGGGTTTGGGCTTCGCAACACCGCTCCCCTCCGTAGATTGCATGCATATATGCTGCTCTTCTTTTCCTTCAATGCCGACTTCTAGTCGACCTTGGTCTATCATCCGCTGTAACAATTCCTCTACTTCCAAACACGTCTCCATGTCATGCATCTCGCCGGAATGTAGCAGACAGGAATCCTCCTTACACCCACTATGGGGAATTACACCTCCCTTTTGTAGGGCCTCAAAGATAAACCTCCTAGGGGTTGCCACATCTCTTAAAGGTTTAGACCTGTGGGGCCTATCGGATTCAACTGCATTAACTGCTCCCCCTCCATGATTGGCGAGCGGGTTGGTCCTCACATTGGGCCGATCCTCTTGGAAAGTCAGCCATCCGGCATCCATTAAATGTTGGACCTTGTACTTAAGGGCCAAGCATTTTTCGACGGAATGCCCCGGGACACCCCCATGGTACTTGCAAGTTGCGTTAGGGTCATACCACTTCGGGAAAGGGGGTTCGAGGACCCTTCCGGGAGTTATCACGGCCAAATGATTGGCGATGAGGGATGGTAGAAGATCTTCGTACGTCATTGGGAGCGGGGTGAATTCCGGCAATGGCCTCGGAGGGAAGTTCCTTGTCGTGTTGGAATTACCGGCCGGTCGAGTCGTGTTCGGAGTTGGAACTTGGGGAGCTTCCCTCTGGGTGGGTGCCTTAGGCTGCACGGGTGTTGAACTAGAGGCGTTCCCAGCATGAGCCGAGAAGCTTGGGTGATGTTGCGCATACTGATGGGTACCATGAGGTGCTTGCTGGGGTTTGACCCACGCGGGTGTTGAAGAGACGGCATGGGCATCTCCTTCCTTCCTTTTTGCCCCTGTTGCCCCGATTCTTTTGGCATTCACGTTTGTGGAGGAAACGTAATCAAACTTTCCTCTTTTCAATCCAACCTCGATTCTTTCCCCGGCAAACACCAGATCCGCAAAGCTGGACGGCATGTAACCCACTAGCTTCTCATAGTAGAACACTGGCAGAGTGTCTACCATCATGGTGATCATCTCTCTTTCAACCATGGGAGGAGCTACTTGTGCCGCCAGATCCCTCCATCGCTGCGCATATTCTTTAAAGGTTTCACCCTCTTTCTTGAACATATTCTGCAGTTGAGTACGGTCAGGAGCCATATTAGAATTGTACTGATACTGCCTTAGGAAGGAGGTAATCAGATCCTTCCAAGTACGGATACGGGAAGCTTCCAAATTAGTGTACCACACTACCGCAGCTCCGGCCAAGCTATCCTGAAAGAAGTGTATCAACAGCTTTTCATCTTTAGAGTGGGCGCCCATCTTACGGCAGTACATTTTGAGATGGTTTTTGGGACAAGTCGTCCCTTTATACTTGTCGAAGTCCGGCACTTTGAACTTCGGGGGAATAACAACATCGGGTACTAAGCAAAGATCCGTCATGTCTGCAAACGGATAGTCCCCAAATCCTTCCACAGCCCTCAATCTTTCCTCAAGGAGATCGAGCTTCCTCCTTTCTTCAGTTGCCGGGGGCAGCCCTTCCATGGACAAAACTATTGGCGAAGCTGCGATGTTGGGTTGAGGCAACGTGCCTGGTGCCGGCCCTTCGGGGATCGGGGGATAAAACTCGACATCCCTCCGAGCATAATCTTGAGGGTCTTTATGGACTTCGTCGGGCTGCTGAGGAGGCTCTTTTTCATGGACGGGAGAAGCAATGTGGCCCGCATCTTCTTGCAAGATGGGTGGTGAATAGTTGGGCGGCAATCCATAAGGGTAAGCCGCTCGGTTGTATCCCAGGTGAGGGCTGCCATTGTGCCCCAGTGTGTCCCTTCCCCGTCCTACTATGTTTGAGGGAGGATGGTGCGTAGTTGCCAAGAGAGTCGGGTCTGCTTCGGCAGCCGAACTGACAGCGGCGGCAGTGGCCACGTTCTTCTCCATGAGCTGCTTCATACCTAACATGGCCTCCATCATGGAGGCCATTTGTTCTTTCAGAGCCGACATGTCGGCTTTCATCTGTTCCTGCGTCTCCTCTTGATCACCCATCGTTCTAGATTTGGATCTGGTGCGATAGGGATCCCTTGCGGCGCGTTTAGTTATGGTGTTTTTCCCCGAAAAAACCAAACGTGAGGAGTGGGTAAAGAAAGAAAACGCATGCTAGAGATGAGATGTAGGAGTGATTTGATTTGCACAAGCTTTTTGGAGTAGAAACATGGGACCAACTCATTTTATTTCAAAAAGGAAGTCATATCTAGTCAAGGTCTGAGAGACCATACAAGTTTCCTAACGATTTCTAATTATGTGGGCCATTAAGTCTATCATATGCTGACAATAACCGAGAAGCCCATGAATCTCTTCGGGGGCGGAGTAGGTGTCTGCCATCGCCTTGGCCTTGGCTAACAATCGGGGAAGTTCTTGACTCCCGTTCAAGGTAAGAGCAAACCGATCCATCCACATGGTTGCCTCTTGGTGTAAAGAGTCGATCACCCTTCCTCTAGCCTCTTTTTCCGCGTATACTTGGGCATACTCATCCGCGATTCTATGCTCGTGGGCCGTGGCTAGACCTAACTCTTCTTGGTACTTGGCGATGATAGCTAACATGTTGGTCTCTGTCTCGCATAAACGCTGAGACAAGCTTCTTTTGGACCTTGAACAAGCAATCAACTCCTCTTTCAGAACCATGCTATGTGCTCGCGACTGGTCCCTTTCTTCCCTTCACAACTTGAGTTCATTATTGCTACCCCATAGAGCTCCGCGAAATTTGTTCCGGCCATACTCTTCCTTGCGAGCCCTCTTGGTCTCTTGTTCAAGGGCTCTTGCGGTAATTACATTCTCTTCCCGTAACCCGGCACACTCCTTCCAAACGTGTGTAGCAGCCAACTTGAACTTCTCCTTGGCGAGTTTTGCCTTTCCTAACTCGCTTTTGAGAGCTTGGACTTCTTCGTCCTCTTCCGGTGCTTCAAAATTCTCTTCGCTGACGACTTTTAACTTGGCGAGCCAATCTAAACCTCGTATGCGAACTTTCAGCCATTCGTGGTACCCACCAATGATGCCATTACGAATGCCTCTAAGCTCTTGATCTTTCCTTAACGGGGTTTCCCATGCCTTATGGATTCTTTGTATAGTCTTGGAATTTTGTGCGTCGAGATCCCTCACAAGGAAAGGAGACATGCTTTCTTCCATCGGTGCTCCCCTCATGGGGTACCCTAGTTGTCTTATAGCGAGCGTGGGATTGTAATTAATACAACCCCTCGTTCCTACCAGCGGAATGTTTGGGTATCTTCCACATGAGAAAAGGACTCCTTCTTTTCCTTCCTTCCATCGGGGGAACCAACTGATTGTTCTACCTCCTATCCCGGCCAAGAGCTGGTCCCAATCCATTCTCCTCTTTTCAGTGCACGAGCGATGGCTCAGGAGCGGACATGGATGTCTTGTGTCTTGTTGGAACAAGTGTGAAACCAACCAAACACAGAGGGCGGGTAAGCAACAGATGATCCGTGCGCTACTCTTCTCGCACCTTCGGTCAAATGTGTCAAATAGATCTGCCAAGACAGCTACCACCGGACTTTCCTTGCTATGGTGGTAGGCAAGGAAAGCGTCGATTACTGCTAGGTCTACCAAACCATCCACGTTTGGAAAGAGGACGACCCCAAAAATTAGCAAAGCTAACACATCCATAAACGGGACCCAGTCCCCTTGATTGGCCATACCCCTCGCCTTGTCTTCTAGGTACTTCTGTGGTAGGCCCGCTATGCCGTTCCGAGTCTGTTTTATGCGGTCCAAACCTCTTGCTGAATCCTTGACCACAGTTGCAATTCTGCTCAAAGAGGGGAGACATCCGGAGGAAAGATATGGTTTTCTTCCCCCGAGAGGACATCCTAGAATTTCTTCAAATTCTTCAATGGTTGGTACTAATTGGAAATCTCCGAATGTGAAGCATCTCAAAGGCTGGTCGTAGTATTGGGTGAGTGATGCAATGGCTTCTATGGACACCTCTGCTATGGTCAACTCTAAGATCTTTCCGTAAGTCTTGCGGAAGGCTTGCATTTGGAGGGGTTCCATCAACCGCCCTAATTCCTTGATGCTGGTGGTATCTGGGCTTTTGACCTTGACTTGGTAGAACCTCTTGCCGGTTTGATTTGTTCCCATGCTTACTAAAGTGAGACAAAAGCTGGTGCAAATCAAAACTCCGATATCTCATGGGTGGGATGGATGAATGCATGAAGAAATGCATATGACACAGATGCAATTTACGAATACGGGGGTCCGGGGAATTTGTCACCTTCTTAGATACGACATCTAGGGGTAGCGAAATGCCCCAACGCACGTTTTTAAGAAGGCGACACGGACCCTCCGTTGGTTTGTTTACAGTAGGGATCAAGACAGAACCCATATGCAATGCCTATGCAAAAGACACAATGCGGGAATGTGCACAGTATGACAATATTTACCGAACATAAGCAAAAGGGTATATGATACTCATGCATGGCAGTGTGAAAAATGGCACGCAGCGTGTTTGCTTCGTGCCCCTATTGAAGGGACCTATAAGGGAGAGAACTAACTAGGCTTTTAGCAATAATTCCCAAGGTAGTTATATCTCTCTTGATGGTTTCTAGAGGTATCATCCCCTTTGAAGAACATATTGTAGCAGTAGGGACTACTAGCAACAATAGGTTTTCAAAGAGAAAAGCTCTAGATGAGGGTTCACTGTAATCAAGCAAGTCGGAGACCTAGCATGATCACAGATTCACCTCCACTCCTTATGCTCCCATGAACCCGGGTATAGGGCCCTTTTTTACTCACAGTGTGTGCAAATAGTGTTGGTGTTTGTGTGCATCAAATGAATAAATATTTACTTCATGCATACATTTAAAACGCACTAAAAGCAACAAAGAGTTTATATACACAAGAACATAATGAAAGGAAACCAACAAAGGGGTAAGTCATGATAAAACATTGCACAAGATTAAATGGCCTAACTCTCTAAAAAACAGTCCCTAGTGGAGTCGCCAACTGTCGCAACCTACCCTTCGGCGGGAGGGCGATGCGAGACTCGCGGGATGCGTGTTCCACGAAAGGAATACGCGCGGAGTCGCCACCAACGTTTATTTGAGGAAAACGTCGGAAAAACCGGAAAAGACGCGATCTACGAACTTTTAAGTGAAAGGTTCGGGAGTTGTATTTACGCACGGGGAAGGTATTAGCACCCCACACGCCCGTCCCAAGGGACGGCAGCCTTTAATCGAATGTGCAAACATGACTTTGATTTTTTACGTTCCCTTTTATGTCCTTATATCCTTTATACCCTTTTTTATATTTTTTTCTTTTTTGTGGTCGACAAGGGTGTTTCCCTTTGCTCCTACGTATTCCTCAATTTGGGATGAGAAAATCAGACCTACGTAGTTCTTTTTTATCAAGTGATTCTTTTTTACTTTAAGAGGTGATCATTTTAAGGCGTTGGACCTTAAAAATGATCCATTTTACTTAGTGAGAAAATGAAATGACAAACTTCAAAAGCCTATTTTTATGGACGAGCTTGACTAGGCGAATTGATTTTAGCCTTTAGTTTCACTTTAGTTATTAATCAATTCGATTAAGAATGAGAAATCCCAAAGAGAAAACGTCCGATTGATTTTCCGCTTTATTTTACTAAAAGATGTTTTTTTTATTATTATATTATTTTTTACCTTTTTTTTATTTCCAACGTGGTTACGGCACGACCGAACGGTCGGAATTCATTTTAACCGAAGTTAACGGATAATACAATTCAAACGTTCGGTGGAAATTTATTTTATTTTTAAGTTAAGCGAGAAATGACTTAAGTAAAATGGCTTAAGCACGTTAACAGGGGGTATAAAAAGTAAACAAAACGAGAATAAAAATGCACGAAACACAATGTGGACCACTACGGGTACATAGAATGAATCGAAAAGCTTGGTTCGAGGTACTTACCCGTTGAAGATCGAAGAACGATGAAGAACGAATGAAGAACGTCGAAGAACGGTTGAAACCTTTGCGAAATTCCTCACGGAAAACGTTACGGAAACGTTTCGGAAGCGCCTCGGCTTAGATTTTCTTCACGGAAACAATTTTTCCAAGCAAATTCGAAAGAGAGAGAAGTGCCTAAGGGGCTGAACCCCATCCTTCTTGCCTTCCTCCCCTATTTATAGCAAAATAGGGGAGGTGGTTGCCGCCCAGCTCGCCCAGGCGAGCAGGGTTGCTTCCTCCAGAAGCAACCGCCTTCTGGAGGAATATTCCGGAGGGCCCAAGTGGGCCTGGGTGCTATTTGCACCCCCATTTTTACTAAGTACACCCCCCTCTGCTGTTTTTTGGTGATTCTTTTTTCGTAAAGTTACGGAAACTTACGAATTTCGTAACGATACTTGTTTTCTTTCCGTAATGTTACGGAACCTTGCGGATTACATAATCATCCCCTTTTTGACTTACGGAATGTTACGGAACCTCACTTAATTATGCAACGATGCTTCCATTTGATTTCCGGTGTGTCACGGAAACTTACGGATTGTGCATCAATACTTTTTTTGGTTTTTCGGCATGTCCTGGAATTTCACAAATTGCCTAATGATGGGTGCCAAGCACCTCACGAGGACCAAAGAATGGTCGCACGTCATCGAGCAAAGGTCCCCGGACGAAATTAGGGTATGACAGTGATGCATTTCTCAATTCTCATGGTTAAAGAGAAAGGAATTCAAATTATATGATCAGATTTTTAGGAGCATTCAATGAACAGTGTTCAGGTGTAAGTTCCTAAATTATGCTATGGAGCTACTTACCACCACTTCACACAACAAGAAATACAGTTCAATATTAAGCACACTATTAATCAGAGAATTATGCTCAATAGCACTGAGTATTCATCATAAGCCTAACCTACAAAATGGTAAGGGATCCGTATCTAAGGCTTAAAACAAGAAGTGAATTAAGTGAATGACTGACTGTGGCGTCCCAAAATTAATGACTGGTTTGATAGTAATGATTTAAATAACAAAAATCATGGTAAATTTTTTTTTCTTCTTTTTCTTTTTCATTTCTTTCTCTTTTCACCATGCCCAGATTTAGAAGGAAAATCCTCACTATAGAGTCCTGAATGGCCAGTTCACAACTCTATTCGGAGTCATTTCTTTCTTACCGCTCATAATCTCTAAACTATTTTGCTGTTTCAAAAGGAAGAATCTACCAGCCATTACTTTAGGTCATCACGTAAAAATAAAAGGATAAAATACAGTCGATAAACTCTTTTACAAATAAAGTTGCTAATGCTTTCTTTTCAAATAACAAGATTGATCATAAATGCATTCATCATTTAAAGCTGTCCAAAATATGGGAGTTTTACAAAATACATAGTGTCATCCAGAGCAAAGGTGTCCACAGTGGTGGCTTCAGCCACATGTATACAATCATCAAATTCCTATACAACAGGTCTACCCATACAAAAAAAAAAAAACAAAAGAGTAAACCTAACAGTCAGTCCTAGATACACCCACCCTCAAAAAGTATATAAAACTAGTCCATGGAGTTGTCCACTATGATGAAGAGCCTCCACTGGTCGCCATCTCTCTCGGGCCACTATCCTCCGTAGAGTCTGCCTCAGATGCTGACATGACTTCCTCGGGAGAATCCACCTCAGGGAGTGGGTCCTCATCACCCTCTAGAAAGTCAAGAGCATCCCCAGCAGGCTCGAGAGGTAGCTCCTCAAGATCCTCCTCAGGGTCTTCCTCGGACGACGTTACCTCAATCACTTGGACTGGCTCCACTAGACGGTATGGTGTGGGCGTGGATAGTATCCACTCCACCGTGCGCTGAAGCGTCCGTGCAGGTTCATTTGGATGCACCAAAGAAGTAGCCGTGAATCGAATAGTGCCCCGAAATCGGCACCTCATGTTGCCTTCGAGGGTCTCCCAAGCTCCCTCTAGGCACTCCATCTCCACTCGATCATGGATTAGCTGCGCCGCCATCACGATCTACAAGAAAGAAAAGAAAGGGGTAGACTCTTTCACGAGAATCTAACTACGCCGCAACACAATGCGTCTCATGACCACTACATGCAAGTAAAAGGGGTATCTTAAGGCTTTTCATCTCTGGTAATCGATTACACAGC